>NC_080736.1:15240100-15332600 GCF_019097595.1 Hemibagrus wyckioides | reverse complement strand
GGTTTCTAAAAGCTAATCCTAGCGTCCAATATAACTAATTTAGCTAAACATCAAAACCTAAACTGACGAATTGTAGCTGTACATATTTTCTAAATCTGCTGTAAGTATACAGCATAGGATGAACTTTTAACCCTGCTCCCAGACTCACAATATTAAAGTGTACCTCATACCTTTAAGAAGTCTCTTTTGCCTGGTAATGTGGATATAGCATACCTTTAAAAAGATTTAAGCTGCATAATCGGACCTTAATTGGCTTTTAAAGCAAGGATTTAAAAGTGCAGCATATGCACAATGCATGGTAAAGAAGTGTACACTTGAGGGTGCAACCCCAGTGACAAGGAAGGATACAGAAGTGTCTCTCAGAGTGCAGGAGGAGAAGCATAGGGTCGGGATTAACCAGAGCACACGCAATTGTCCAATCAGGCAATCATGTGGAAATGTATAAAATCATGTAGACACAGATCAAGAGCTTCAGGTAAGCTTCACATCAAACACCAGAGTGAGGAGATCTCAGTGACTTCGCTTCATGGAGCCAGAAAGTCTGAGTAGATTGAGTATTTCAGAAACTGCTGACCTCCAGGGATTTTAATACATGCAGTAGTGTCTAGGGTTTAAACAGAATGTTCCTGAAAACACCACCACCACCACATTAAAAAAAAACCCTCAGTGTCAGGTCTACTGTCAGAAAGGCCTAGAGGAGAATATTGTTCCATCTGAAAAGAAGTCTAAACTAACGTACATAACCACTCTACAACCGTGGAGAGCAGAAAAGTATCTCATGTCCAAACCTGAGGCATGTCAGAAATCAGAAGCACCTCAGGTTCTACTCCTGATTCCTGAAATAAAAAGGATTCTGAGACTGCAGTGAGGACAGGTCTATTTCAAGTCAAGTTTCTCTAAATATTATTGTAATTAATTGGGTCATATTCTAACTAATAAATAAAAAAAAAGGGGGATGCCAGATACTGGAAACCAGGAAGAAAGCAAAATGCCATTGAACACTGCTACTGGCATAAGCCACTCCAGTATATTGGCAACGCTAAACAGTAAAGAACCCGTGTGTGTTTGTGTGCTTTGTGAATGCAGGGAATCAGAAGCAGAGGCAGGATATTTGCAAGCTCTGGACCCTGGAGGAACGCCACTGTGTTTGTCTTGCCAGAAGCCCAGTGTAGAACACTCGGGCTGGGCAGGCGGATTCTGCAGTGCCAGCTGCATGGAGGAGCTTCAGCTGCGCTCCAGCCGAGGCTATGCTCGCTCCCGCGTGCTCGAGACGGAGCAGGGTGTCTGTCAGAGCTGTGGCCTTAACGCGCGCCAGCTGTATCTGCGTGTCCGAGATGCACCACACACCCACCGCAAAGAGATACTGGACAACACATGGCTGTCACAGCTGCCTCTCAAACAGGTGAGTCTGTGTGAAACCAAATCCAGACAGACTGGAGTTAGACAGCTAGTCTTCAGACAGGTAAGATGATAGCAGATACGCTCTGATCTGGGACAATAGGGGCATGAAAATACATGTGAAAACCCACCTTTGAAGCTCTCAGTGAAATCCTTGCACTGTGGCATTATGAATTCTGTTGCAAATTGTGTCCTACTTGGCGTCACTGCCTTGGCCTGTTAGGTGAGCCTTAAAGCTATCTAGGGCCAACCCAGACACTTCCTCAGATGCTCCTGAGGCCAGGACTGAACACGGTTCAACTGCAAGGTCAGAAAGAACCTGGAAGAATCTCCTGGAACGGGCTGTAGGCATCCTTGGGCTCCCTTGATAAGGAAGTGGGAGGTTAACTGGTCATAGAGCTACAAGGAGGGCTCGCTAAAGGGCAGGAACCTCCGAGTTGTTGGGTCTCAGCTCCTGAATTATTGATTTCAGCTGAGCCATATCTGCCACCAGTACATTAATTCACCTGGAAAGTAACTCGGACTCAAGACTTCTATCTGGGCTTCTTGAAGCTTATCCTTTGATGCTAGCTGTGTGGCAGACTCTTTGTCAGAAACAACGTCGGATCAGGGCCAAAGGGGTCTAGTTTTGCAGCATGACTAAATATTCTGTGTAACGTGAAACATGGGGGACCCAAGTACAGGGACAAATAAGGTTCACTGTGTGGAATCTTTAGCACACTTAATAATGAACATATGGGATGTTGGTGTGTAGCTACAGGCCTGTTAGGTAACAAGAGCTGACCCTGAGGGAGCAATCTACCCAGTGGGGAGGAATGAGAGGTAAGTGCTTACCAAGGAGCTAGCAAAGAACTATACAGTACAAGTTCTTAAAAGTAACGGAGCAATAACATGGTGATTGATTACTAATACAGGCTAGCAATGCCTACAAGAGATAATGGATGCCACAGAGCTCCAAAAAAGCACTCGATATATTAAAAAAATACTCACCAAGGTAGAAGAGATGAGTGGGACAGGATTCCTGTATCTCTAACTGTATGAAAGTTAATGTTGTGTAAGGAAGGTGGTATGACGAAGGAATTCATTGCTAATTCTGTGAATTGATTTGTGTAGCCCCTACAGCATGATGGTCATCTCTAGGCGTGCAAGATATTCATTTGTTCTGGATTTCAATTCTATTTCAAAAGAAAAAGGTCAGCCTGACTCACAAACAATGACAAACGCGCCCCTTTATGAACAACCCCTTCATTTGGTTTAGTTCATTTTCACCTTAATTTTGAACACAGATTTTTTAATGGACCATACCATCTTAAATAAGTGGGTTATTATAATGCTATAATGATAATCACACACACAAAACCTTGCCTTAGATTTATCTTCTGTAGGAAAACTAGTGTAGCGGGTAAGACTGTAGCACTTGAGTCAAGCAGCTGTCTAGTGTTTTCTGCTACACTGGTGGATTTTCCTCACCATTAATAACCCACTCACTAGCCACTTGAATAGTTACTCATGTAGCAGCAGCGCAATGCATAAAACCGTACAGCTACAAGTCAAGAGCTTCAGTTAATGACCACGTCATACATCAGAGAGAGGGGAAATGTCATCTTGGGTCATGGATGAAATGATATTTCAGGTTTTGTGGGTAGAAATACATAGTTGATGAGAGCTGGCCAGACTAGTTTGAGCTGAAGGTAACAGCTCTATACAAACGTGGTGAGCAGAAAAGCATCTCAACACAGCAAAAAAAAAACTGAGCTCATCATTTAACGTTTATAGAAGGAGTCTCCAGTTTCAGCTTTTTGTATCCGTGAGGCTAAATAGTTGAGGGTCCTCCTCTCAGTCAGTCATGGGTTTTAAACTCACAACCTTCGAGACCCTAGTGCAGAACCTGAACTGCTGAGCCACTCCTGCCTCGTGCCCTACTTTCCCGGTTGATTCAGCGAGAAAGTGATTGCTTGAGACGTTTCATTAAATTCGCATTTGCGTAACATTCTCTTTTACAGCTGAGAGTAACTTACAAGACCTGAGCATGTTTTCCGCCGAAGCCTGCACAAAGAGAAAGGCAATAAAAGATGTCCAGTTAGCATGTAGGACCAATAACATTGTGGCCTCGGGCTTTAGCTCTCCCTTTCAAATACACACACACACACACAATACTGAAGGATGGAGCAGTGTCCCTGAAGGGTGCGGTGTTAACAGACTGCCTGGTCTGTCAGATTGGCATCGATTTTTCCCACCGTGCACTGCTGCGAGGTGAGGGTTTGATTCCTGTTTGGCATTTCTGGCCGAGCCTGGAATCAATGAGAGACTTTCCATATCTAGCTGGCCCTAAGCACTAAAGCCTAGCTTCTAATGCGCGCGCACACACACCTACACACACCGATGCTTATACCGAAGCAGAGGATTTTCTGTAAAAATATCCGAGATCTAGAAAGGTGAGGGGGAGAGAGAGCGAGTGTGTGCATGCGTGTGTGTGTGAGTGCAGGGAAATTGCATGTATGTAGGTGAATGGGTGGGTGTGTGGTTTGGAGGGGAGGTCTTGACATCACCCCTGAGAGCGTGTTAGCATCGCCAATCTGGTAAAACAAAGCATGTGACAGAGGCGAGCTCTTAAATACTCAGCGTATGTGTATATGTGGGGATTTTCATAAAGAGGCTGGCCTGGGTGAACATCCTCATTGTATATTCAGTGATTTCCATCCTCCAAGGCTTCCTCCGGGATAATTATGGGATGGTTCTGTTTTGTCAAGGGAAGTGAATTGATTTCTGTAGTCCCCCCCCCGAGGCATGGGGCCTAAAAACAGCCTCGGCAAACTGAAATGCCAGCGCTTTGGTTCGGCTTTCAGTTCAGCTCTCGCAGGACCCAGCTTTCGCTCGCCAGCCTTGATCTCTCTCCTCCATCGATGTTAAAGCTCCTCTGAAGCTCCCCTAGTCCCTCATCGCTGCTCCGTGGGCCAAAAACAGCCTGCAGAGCAAGTTGGAAAGGGGAACTACGCTACCCAGAATCCCCTTGGGCTCAGCAGTAGCAGGTCATCTGAATATTGCCCCTGTTTCTTTTCTCAGCAGAAGTGAACCAACAACCAGGGCAAAAATATTTTTGCTATTCTTGTGAAGAAAAAAAAAAAAAAAACAGCGTTATTTGGGTAAACCGAACTCCAACCATGACGAGACTCTAAACTTAAATCCCTGACCATCTCTACGCCGATCTCAAGTTTAATCCACAATAAATTTAATAGTAAAGCTTTTTATGAAACCTTCTGTGTATTTTTTGCATCAATTATTACCACTTATATTTCTTATTTTTATGTTGGTCCACAGTCTCATGTGTGAGATTTATTAAAAAAATATAAAATAATTTGTAATTTTTTTCAGTCCATGTGGGAACATGGTGCCCTTAAAATTGTGAAGTGGCCAAGCCTGGGCAGAGTCACAGAGCACCGGCTCTGGCCATCTGTTGTCTCGTTGGCTTCGATGTGAAGAAATGCATCTAGGCTCTAATCCCTTTCTTAACGAGTTCATCCTTGAATTATGTGTGTGTGTGTGTGTGTGTGTGTGTGTGTGTGTGTGTACTATAGCTGAACGAAATGATCCTTCACCCAGTAGAGGGCCACTTCTGGCAGGTGGACCACATCAAGCCGGTGTACAGTGGAGGAGGACAGTGCCTTCTGGACAACCTGCAGACTCTCTGCACCGTCTGCCACCGCATGGTATAAACACACATCTATCGATCGGTCTGTTTGTCTGTCTGTCTACATATCTGCCTGTCTTGTCTATCTACCTGTATGCCTACCTGTCTGTCTGTCTATCTATCTATCTGCTTGTCTGTCGGTCTCGCTGTCTATCTATCTATCTGTCTAGCGATCTACCTGTTCTTTTTGTCTGTCTATCTATCTATCTATCTATCTGTCTGTCTGTCTGTAGAGCAGTGTCATGACTCTTTCACTCAGGATTAGAATCTGAATCATTATCTAGGACCTCCTGCCCCCACATGCTGTAGCTGTGCTTTAGTGTCCGTTTCCCTACAGTACTGCTGCAGGTCGTGTAAATGAGATTTTATTAAGAGAAAAGCACAACATCCAGAGTCTCTGCAGCATCTGTCAACAAACAGGTAGAGAACAGAAGTCTGTTCAGCTGCTTCTTCCTCACATCATCAAACATGGGATTATGAGTCGAGGCAGGATCCTCCACAGGCAGGTTTGTCCGAGTCACTACAGGGTTTAAGGATCTGAGCCTATCGATTTACTCAGACGTTAGTCACCTGCGCTCCGGGAAAGTCAATAGCGTCCTTCTGCATAGAGCAATTCCTCATTTATACATGCTACTCACTAACGAGCGCTTCGTAATGTTCTGCCCAATGTAGGTCATAGAAACGGTAATGACTGCAAACGCGCATTACAAATATTGACAAAACATTTTCACAGATCATTTTTTGTAGTTGGTGCGTGAAATATTGAGGATCATTACAGCAGTGCATTTGTTGTCATCATTCAGTCCCTGGTTTCTTCCTAGAAATAAACATCTAATAAATACAAAAAAGGAAGGAAGGAAGTCATGTGAGAAAAATAGAATCATTTATCATTTTATCACTTAAAAGAAAAATAAAACAAAAAAAAAATTACCATATGCTTCAACAGGATTTTTCCAAATTATTTAATTTTGTTTTTGAGATTTTAATTAAATAATCTTTTTAAATGTTCTGTGAATACTTTGGTTCTGCATTTTCACTTACACTGATCAGGCATAACATTATGACCAATGACAGGTGAAGTGAATAACACTGACTATCTCCTCATCATGGCACCTGTTAGTGGGTGGGATATATTAGGCAGCAAGTTAACATTTTGTCCTCAAAGTTGATGTTAGAAGCAGGAAAAATGGACAAGCATGAGGATTTGAGCGATTTTAACAAAGGACCAAATCGTGATAGACGACCGGATCAGAGCATCTCCAAAACTGCAGCTCTTGTGGGATATTCCATTTCGGTCTGCAGTGGTCAGTATCTATCAAAAGTGGTCCAAAGAAGGAACAGTGGTGAACCAGCGACAGGGTCATGGGCGGTTGAGGCTCCTTGATGCACGTGGGGAGAGAAGGCTGGCCCGTGTGATCCGATTCAAAAGACGAGCTACTGTTGCTCAAACTGCTGAAGAAGTTAATGCTGGTTCTGATAGAAAGGTGTCAGAATACACAGTGTCAATGCAGAAAAAGGGGGACCAACACAATATTAGGCAGGTGGTCATAATGTTATGCCTGGTCGGTGTACAAGTTAAGCAGTGTTGTGATCTATAAGATGTTGCTAATATGTAGAATCACTGAGATTCCATCCTGTGAGCTGTTACAAACTAGAAATATCCAGCTGCTGTTACTTAGTAACTCTGCTGCTGTACGATTTCCAATCCTGTTCATTACTGAGCTCAAACCCGCGCCACACCCTGACAGGCTGGACGTTAGCGGAAAAACCATACTCCATTATGCCAGATTAAATATCACTTCTTTCTCTCCTAGATATATGAATATTTAAAAATCAGACCCTACTGCAGTAACAGGAGATGGCAGGATGAGGATACGCTTACTGTTCACTTTATTAGGAACGCCTGCACAGCTGCATTATCCAATCAAATAAAAAAAAAATATATTAACATTATCGTTATATCAGAATTGGAAAATAAAAGCAATTACAGTGACTGTCAGTCATTCAGAAACTGCTGATCTCCTATCATGGGCTTTATATAATCACTTGTTCGGACAAAAAACCATCTTCAGCTGCCCAAAGTCAACAGACAGTAGCCATGATACCAACTTTATGGATAGTTTTTTTCTATCCACTGCATCTGTACTAGTCACAACTAAATAGTGTTTATTTTCTGTCTGTGTCTTGCTGCTTTCTCACTATAGAAACGTTGAGATTATTATTTGTGGTAATTGCCCCTCTGCTACATATACAGTAAGTAAATAAATAAATAAATAAATGTGTTTTCTTGAGCAGTTGATGTCACAAGTCTGGCCACAGTGCAACCGCAACACTTCCGTGACATCTCATGAAAAACACAACAACAATTAAAACAAAGCCAGACTCGCACCAGTAACGCCGAATAATTATATTCCCCTTTTTTCCTGTGAAAAATATCCTGGATACTTATTAGGCACAAAATTAGTGTCTTGAGGCAGAATGGCGTTTCTTTTCTTCGACGAAACAAACGATAGAAGAAAAACCCATAGAGAAATTTCTTAGCTCTAGGGAAAGTGACCATAATTTTGACAGGAAACGAAGGAATTTGTTGTTTTTTTTGTTTTTTATAGAGACAAAAATAATAAGAATTGTTGGGATAATAATTTGTTTATTTTTTTTTTCCAAATTTTTTTCATGATCTTTACACTTCAACAGTGAATTACCCACAATGCCGCTGTGATTATTTCCTGATAGTGAGGTGGTAGGATTTAGCCTAAGTTTATGTTTACATTTGCTTCGCTCATGTTTATGGCGCAAAAACACATCACAGGTCATTCAGATTTCTGTGTTTACTGTGTTTCTGTCTCATTTCTCAGGGACGCTCAGACAATTCCAATCCTCGTCCAAAAAGACAAGTCCGAGTCCCATCCTCATATTTAGAGATGCCTCAATATCCTGCAAGCTGCTAGAGCTCTATATATAAACCGCGATTCCGTGTCTGCACATGACGCAAACGTGTAGCTTGGTAAGAAAACGAAATCTGACGGGAAGCTCGCTCGTCCTGCGTTAATTTATAGCCGCGCTGATGCAAGATGCTCGTCACTGTAAACTATTTTATTCTACTACACTTCTGTAACACTGCCAGTCTGGACGCCCACATATTTCCGGTTGTTGATTTTCTTCCTGTGAGATTTCTCTTGGTATTAAAACGTGGTACTTGCGTGACGATGTCATGGTCCGTGTCTCGTTGCAGAGAACGGCGCAGCAGGCCAAAGAGCGGAGCCAGGTGAAGAAAGGCGAAGCAGCGTCCAGACTATCCTCAGACATCACCAGATTCTTCATGAAGAAATGAGACTGAACTTCTACCACCATGGTTCACTCACGTATGTGGAGGGGGGAAAAAATGAATGTGTTAGATGCACACACACACACACACACACACACACAATGGCTGTGTCATCAATTATACACCGATATGCACATGTCAAGTATCTAGTGTTTGTATCTAAACAGGGATTCTTAACATTTCCTTTTTTACCCAGAATTCTACAGGGAAAGTTGGGTTTTTTTTTGTGCTTCAGTAATACAAAAGTGAGAGAGGGAGAAGGAACAGGAGAAGAAAAAGAAAGTGACTGCCAGTTTCCACAATGGCCATGGAGCTGTGAGTGCAGCACTGCTGAGTCGCTTCTACCGCATGATAACGCTTATGTTTCTAGCACAGAGAGCAGGGAGTCCAAGCGTTAGCAGTGTTTGCTGCTATTTTTATCCGGCGCAGGCTCTTCGAGCATAAAAGCACCCTGCCGCATGACTCTTAACGTGGGTTTTTTTTTTCCTTTCGCTTACTTTCAGCTGCGGCAGTAGAAGAAACGTTTGTTTCCGCGTGTATCGTACACACGTCTTTAAACGAGACTGCAGCTTACCAACGTGATTAAAAGATACTTCTCGATTTCAGCTCCAGCTGATATATATATATATAATTTTTTTTTTATTTTATTTAAAAAAAAAAAGCCCTACTGCTAGACCGGTGCTTTATTTGAATCCATCACAGCCCCTTATGTAATCTCGGCGAACGCCACGGGACCCGCACGGCTCGTCGCCATAGCAACCTGCCCCGGTGATGGGCACCTATGTGGATACGGAAGCTCTTACAACCGCATTTCTGTTTATAGACACCGCTCCACGAGACGAGTTAGCGGCTCGGAATCAACCTCCGCGTCTCCCGCCACAGAGGGTTGCACCACCTCCATCCTGGAAGAACATTAAATCCAGTTTTGTGTTTTTATTGGGAAGCTGTTATTATGTTTTCAGTGCTTTCACATCATATAAAACAGTGGTTGGTTGGAGCAATTACTATCTTAAGCCCAATAAAGGAACATTAAGCTTTATAGTCAAGGCTCCAAATGGGTTCAGACTAAACGCTGTGTGTGTGTGTGTGTGTGTGTGTGTGTGTGTGTGTGTGTGTGTGTGAGAGAGAATAATTCTCTGTACCAGCAGCACTGGCTGTAGTTTTGGTTATAACTTTTACATTAATGCAGTCACACTGATACATTACTGTTTCTATAGTAATGGCTAACATGGAGACACATTTAATATTCTTGGAAGGAGTCTCCAGTGTCAAATAACTACATTTTCTGCCCCAGGGACGTTTTTAGGTCTTTGTATTTTGTTTATACATGCTCAAGCAATAAAGCAACAGCTTGTTTCAACGATCTACAGCATATCCGTATCGAAATAGTAGCTCAAATGGGGGCAGTGGTGGCTCAAATTGGACAGTGGTGGCTCAGGTGGGGGGCAGTGGTGGCACAGGTGGTTGAGGCTCTGGGTTGTTGATCGTAGGATCGGGGTTCAAGCTTGAGCAAGGCCCTTAACCCTCCATGCTCCAGGGGCACAGTTTCCCCTCCGCTTTGATCCAAACTTCCTCAGCTAGGACAGGTGAAGAAAAGAATTCCACTGTGCTGTAATATGTGTGGCAATAATAAATGCTTCATGCCCTCAGTCCTCCTTTTTCTTTAAAAACTACTACCCTTGCAATTTTTCTTTTTTTTTTTTTTACAAATACAAAAACACCCTGCATTGTAAATGTAATAAATACAATAAAATCAGTCCAAAATAAATCCGATTCCAATCTTTGCCTGATGTATCTACATGGATTTTTGCCATATCTTTAAAAAATAAATAATTAAACAACTTCCCTTGTGTTTTATCCTCCTTAATGTGTGTTACTCCTGACATTTCAGAAGGTGTGTGTCACAAAAAAAAACCTGGCAAGAGCGAGTATTTATGATGCACACGTTATAAAGTGTGCATTAAAGGCTGCGGTACAAAAAGAAGTCAGGTTCCGTGACATGGGGCTCGTTTTTCTGTCACCGATTAAGCCTGCTAAATTAACCGGCCTTTTGTGATTCATTCGGAGCTCGGCACTTTGCTGGCAGTTTGAGTTCACAAGTCATTGCGTTACTAGAGATAGGACTGTGATGTATTACCTGGAGCGGTCAGCTTCTCTGAGGACGCTCCGCTCACCTCTGTGTCATTACTGTAAAGGTCAGAGAAATGGATGGATCTTTTCAAGCTTCATCTTTCTCTCTCTCTCTCTCTTATCCCTCCTTCCTCCTCCTAACCTAATATCCAAGTTGAGAGAAGAGCAGGAAATGGGCGTCGAGACACAAAATAACAGACGTAGCTCAGCTAGACATGAAGAAGCACTGAGCCTTAAGTTCTCCTTTGTCCTTCTTTTCCTATTGCGTTACATTACAATACGAATCGAACATAATGGCTTGTATCAAAGGTGTAATTTCCTGTCGGTCTTTTCTTTCTCGCACCGTTCCCTGTTCACACCTGAATGAAATTAGATGCTCATTTGTGTCTGAGAAGGTCTTCGCAACCCAAGTCCCAAAACGAAGAACATGACTAAACACTAAGTTAAGTTTTACTCACGGACGAGATTTTTAATTTAGTTCAAGCCCGTGTACACACACATCATACACACGACACCATGTTTTTTTTTAATGATTTGCCGGTCAGGGCTCAGCGGCCGAGACCTCAGTGTAATAAAGTTGTGTGGTGGTGGTGGACTGACTTGACAGCTCGTGTGCGCCGTGTGAGTAATGAACGTGTCAAAGCGCGACCCGCTGATGTACCCTCTCTGTCCCCGACACCTGCACGCTTTATTACAGAAAGAGGCCCACAACAACTTTAATAACGCAGAGATGGAGTGATGCCGAGCGTCAGATTAATACAGACGCACCTCCACGGAGCGGCGGAGAAAAGAAAGCCGGCGTTAACGGCATGCAGGCGCTTTGTTTGGCGACTTCGACAGGAGACGCGAGAGGAACGGTAACGTAAGCAGAGGTAATAAAAACGAACACACGACTCCTGGAGTCTCGTCGAGTCAAGGATATTCAACAAACAACTCTCTTTCCTGGTTTTTTTCCTGCTCCTTTGCACAAGCACAGAGCTACTTAATGCTTTCATTCGTGTCCTTGAATGCGATCTGGTCACGAGTCCAACAGAACTCTGACTTCCTTTGTTCCTTAATCCTTTAGACTCAGAGCCTGACCCTGAAATTAAAATGTTTCTCAGCTAAGAGTAGAAAATCTTCCTGCACTCAGCCTTCTCTAAAGCACACAATTTCTTTCTTTTGTTCAATCTAGATTAAATGTATGCTCAGGGGCCACTTTAACAGGAACACCTATGCAATTAGCAGGTCAGCCGATCATGGGGCAGTGGTGAAGATCTTCAATTAATATTCATTATCTATCAGAAAATATGATTTCAGTGACTTACCATGGCATAGTGGTTGGTTGGTTGAGTTTTCTAGAAACCACTGATCATCTTGGAATTTCAAACACGGCAATCTATAGAGTACAAACATTGAGACCGGTGAGAAAAACAACAGCATTCAGTTTGCAGCAGTGTGGAGAGACGCCTCGTTGATGAGAGAGGTCAGAAGAGACAACCTACTTGGAGATACCTGGAAATTGTGTGGATGGTGGCACTTAGATGGCTTTTTGGACTGCAATCGCCACAAACATGTCTCCATCAGCAACTGGTTCAACAGAATAACAAGACAGACTAGAAGGAATTTTTGAAACAATATAATACGCAGAAGGGAAATGATATATAATCACACTCTCGGTTGTTGTCCCTGATGAGGATGAGGTTCACATTTTGGTGTCTTTCTTCCTTATATGGTGTCAGGGAGTTTTTCCTCACCGCCATCACCTCTGACTTGCTTTAAAATGGGATTGAACGGAGGAGACTGGTTTGACTGGAAGGTTATAATAAAGCAGACAGCAGTGGTGAGCAGAAAAGCATCAACCCAATTGTTTTTTTTTCAGTCTTCAGCTGGTCCTGCATGATTTTATTACATAGCACTGTTTGGCATGAAGGTACACATGTTCCCGATAAAGTGTTCTCGTCTTTGTCTTCTACAGAACAGCATGAGATTTAATGTGATGAGAATTCTCTTTATATCATTGTTGACCTACTTAGGGAACTAGCCGCTGCTTCCAGGATGCAGAAATCATCTAATACAGCAGTGTATCCGTGTGAACACCTCCAGGTCGGTAAGTATAACTTCGAGAGATTAAGCCGGAGGGAACAAGTGGGGAAAAAACATGTCATTTAACATGATGCATATGACTGAAATTAGCCTGAAAGGTGTGATGACAAGCCAGAAAACTGTTAGGAGAAATAAATGGGTGTGATATATATATATATATATATATATATATATATATATATATTTATAATCCACAACAAAAATTCATTTCCACCTTCTCTTTGTAGAGAAATACAGACTTCGAATCTTTTTTTTCTCCCAAAATATTAATAAATTATCGTGTCACAGTTCCAGAATTGATTTGATTTATATCAGGTAACGAATAAAATAAAACAGGATGTGTTCATGGGTTGGAGCAATATAATCAACAATGAGTTGTGATCCACCACCACCTCGAATCTGTTCCCATCTCACCAGATGTATCTCACCGGATAGATAGATGGATGGAGGAAAAGAGGGTAGGATAGATGGATGGAGGGAAAGAGGGAAGGATAGATGAAAAGATGGAGGGAAAGAGGGAAGGATGCATGGATGGATAGAGGAAAAGAAGGAAGGACGTACGATGGATGGATGGAAGGAAGGATGTGTGGATGGAGGGAAAAAGGGATGGATGGATGGATGGATGGAAAGAGGGAGGGAGGGAGGGAGGGATGCCTGGATTGATGGAGGGACGGATGGGATGGATGGATGGATGGATGGAGGGATTGACTGGCATTTTCAACCATCATTTCTGTGAACAAACTAACTAACCCTCTAAATGAACAAATCACTTCAAAATGTTTCTCTGATGATGAATGGATCTCATGGTTTGGAGCAGAACGCCAGATTAGAAGAGAGAATCAAGCACTTAACAAGCTCCGATTATCCGTCACCTCACCATGTAAATTAGAGACGGAAAACAGGATGTCCTCATTCAGCTGAACACACCTTCACCTACTACTCAATAACATGACCATTAACACTCCTGGTCCCTTCTCCTCAGTCTGTGGGTTATAGATTATCATCTGACTGCAAGTCGAGGTAAAAAACTGCCTTCATGTTGTAAATGATGTAAATGACATCGCACAACGAGAGGTACCTGGAAGATCTATCTACAGTAATCCTCATCCTCACACACTGATTCATCAGGGGCTCATGCTCAGGTAAAGAGAGTCTTGCTACATCCTGCTTCTGCTAGTCAGTGTTTTCTTCAATACCTAGCTTAACGTAGGTGCAGCTCATGGTTATATTAAAGAAGAACTAGAGCTGAAATGTACACTCAAGAAAAAACAGGCTTCATATCTGAGCCTTAAGGATCAGTAACATACCTTTAAGAGTAATAGATTTTTTAAGGCAAGATATAGTTTAGTATCCTGATTTTCTCAGAGTTTAGTATAAGACTAGATTACTTAAAGGCAGAGGAGCTTGGAGTCTGGAGTTTCTCATGCTCAGAAGATTTTATATATCCATGGCTGATATGAAGGTGAAGAGAACTATTAAAGGACAACTTTATTATTAATTTTGGTCAGGTTAGGTTGTTAAAAAAAAATCCACGGTATCTTTTCTTGTCCCATATTTTATAACCTTTAGTGGTAGTATAGTATAGTATAGTATAGTATAGTATAGTATAGTATAGTGTGGTATGGTTTAGTATAGTATAGTGTGGTATGGTATAGTATAGTATAGTATAGTGTGGTATGGTTTAGTATAGTATAGTGTGGTATGGTATAGTATAGTATAGTATAGTATAGTATAGTGTGGTATGGTTTAGTATAGTATAGTGTGGTATGGTTTAATATAGTATAGTATAGTATAGTGTGGTATGGTTTAGTATAGTATAGTATAGTGTGGTATGGTATAGTATAGTATAGTATAGTATAGTGTGGTATGGTATGGTATAGTATAGTATAGTGTGGTATGGTATAGTATAGTATAGTATAGTATAGTATAGTATAGTATAGTATAGTATAGTATAGTGTGGTATGGTTTAGTATAGTATAGTGTGGTATGGTATAGTATAGTATAGTATAGTATAGTATATAGTGTGGTATGGTATAGTATAGTATAGTATAGTATGGTATAGTATAGTATAGTATAGTATAGTATAGTATAGTATATAGTGTGGTATAGTATAGTATAGTATAGTGTGGTATGGTTTAGTATAGTATAGTGTGGTATGGTATAGTATAGTATAGTATAGTATAGTATAGTATAGTATAGTATAGTATATAGTGTGGTATGGTATAGTATAGTATAGTATGGTATAGTATAGTATAGTATAGTATAGTATATAGTGTGGTATAGTATAGTATAGTATAGTATGGTATGGTTTAGTATAGTATAGTGTGGTATGGTTTAGTATAGTATGGTATAGTATAGTATGGTATAGTATAGTGTGGTATGGTTTAGTATAGTGTAGTATGGTATCGTATGGAATAGTATAGTATGGTATAGTATAGTGTAGTATAGTATAGTATGGTATAGTATAGTGTGGTATGGTTTAGTATAGTGTAGTATGGTATCGTATGGAATAGTATAGTATGGTATAGTATAGTGTAGTATAGTATAGTATAGTATAGTATGGTATAGTATAGTGTGGTATGGTATAGTATAGTATGGAATAATATAGTATGGTATAGTATAGTATAGTATAGTATGGAATAGTATAGTATAGTATGGTATAGTATGGAATAGTATAGTATGGTATGGTATAGTGTGGTATGGTTTAGTATAGTGTGGTAAGGTATAGTATAGTATAGTATAGTATAGTATAGTATAGTATAGTATGGAATAGTATAGTATGGTATAGTATAGTGTGGTATGGTTTAGTATAGTATAGTATAGTATGGAATAGTATAGTGTGGTATGGTTTAGTATAGTATAGTATGGTATGGAATAGTATGGTATAGTATAGTGTGGTATGGTATAGTGTGGTATAGTATAGTATAGTATGGAATAGTATAGTATGGTATAGTATAGTGTGGTATGGTTTAGTATAGTATAGTATAGTATGGTATAGTATAGTGTGGTATGGTTTAGTATAGTGTAGTATGGAATAGTATAGTATAGTATAGTGTGGTATGGTATGGTTTAGTATAGTATAGTATGGTATCGTATGGAATAGTATAGTATGGTATAGTATAGTGTAGTATAGTATAGTATGGTATAGTATAGTGTGGTATGGTATAGTATAGTATGGAATAATATAGTATGGTATAGTATAGTGTGGTATGGTTTAGTATAGTGTAGTATGGTATAGTATAGTATGAAATAGTATAGTATGGTATAGTATAGTGTGGTATGGTTTAGTATAGTGTGGTAAGGTATAGTATAGTATAGTATAGTATAGTGTGGTATGGTATAGTATAGTATAGTATGGTATAGTATAGTATAGTATAGTATAGTATAGTATAGTATGGAATAGTATAGTATAGTATGGCATAGTATGGTATGGTATAGTGTGGTATGGTTTAGTATAGTGTGGTAAGGTATAGTATAGTGTAGTATGGTATAGTATAGTGTGGTATAGTATAGTATAGTATGGAATAGTATGGTATAGTATAGTGTGGTATGGTTTAGTATAGTATAGTATAGTATGGAATAGTATAGTGTGGTATGGTTTAGTATAGTATAGTATAGTATGGAATAGTATAGTGTGGTATGGTTTAGTATAGTATAGTATAGTATGGTATGGAATAGTATAGTATGGTATAGTATAGTGTGGTATGGTATAGTGTGGTATAGTATAGTATAGTATGGAATAGTATAGTATGGCATAGTATAGTGTGGTATGGTTTAGTATAGTATAGTATAGTATGGTATAGTATAGTGTGGTATGGTATAGTGTGGTATAGTATAGTATAGTATGGAATAGTATAGTATGGTATAGTATAGTGTGGTATAATATAGTATAGTATAGTATAGTATAGTGTGGTATAGTATTGTATGGAATAGTATAGTGTGGTATGGTGTGGTATAGTATGGTGTGTTATGGTATGGTATGGTATAGTATGGTATGGTGTGTTATGGTATGGTATAGTATGGTATAGTTTGGTACATTATGGTGTGTTATGGTATAATATGGTATAGTATGGTGTGTTATGGTATAATATGGTATAGTATAGTATAGTGTGTTATGGTATGGTATAGTTTGGTATAGTATGGTATAGTATGGTATAGTATGGCGTGTTATGGTATGGTGTGTTATGGTATAGTATAGTATGGTATAGTACGGTATGGTATAGTACGGTATGGTATAGTATGGTATAGTACAGTATTGTATAGTATAGTATAGTACGGTATAGTATAGTATAGTACGGTATAGTATGGTATAGTACCGTATGGTATAGTACCGTATGGTATAGTGCGGTATGGTACAGTATGGTATAGTATAGTATGCTATAGTACAGTATGGTATGGTATAGTATGGTATAGTATAGTATGGTATAGTACAGTATAGTATAGTACAGTATGGTATAGTATAGTATGGTATAGTACAGTATAGTACAGTATGGTATGGTATAGTATGGTATTGTATAGTATGGTATAGTATAGTACCGTATGGTATAGTGCGGTATGGTACAGTATGGTATAGTATAGTATGCTATAGTACAGTATGGTATGGTATGGTATAGTATGGTATGGTATAGTACAGTATGGTATGGTATAATATGGTATGGTATAGTATGGTATAGAATAGTATGGTATAGTATAGTATGGTATAGTATAGTATGGTATAGTACAGTATGGTATGGTATAGTATGGTATGGTATAGTATAGTATAGTATGGTAAGGTATAGTATAGTATGGTATAGTATGGTAAGGTATAGTATAGTATGGTATAGTATAGTATAGTGTGGTATAGTGCGGTATGGTACAGTATGGTATAGTATAGTATGCTATAGTACAGTATGGTATGGTATGGTATAGTATGGTATGGTATAGTACAGTATGGTATGGTATAATATGGTATGGTATAGTATGGTATAGAATAGTATGGTATAGTATAGTATGGTATAGTACAGTATGGTATGGTATAGTATGGTATGGTATGGTATAGTATAGTATAGTATGGTATAGTATGGTAAGGTATAGTATAGTATGGTATAGTACAGTATAGTATAGTATGGTATAGAATAGTAAGGTATAGTATAGTATGGTATAGTACAGTATAGTATAGTATGGTATAGAATAGTAAGGTATAGTATAGTATGGTATAGTATGGTATGGTATAGTATAGTATGGTAAGGTATAGTATAGTATGTTATAGTATAGTATGGTATGGTATAGAATAGTATGGTATAGTATGGTAAGGTATAGTATAGTATGGTATAGTATAGAACAGTATGGTATAGTATGGTAAGGTATAGTATAGTATGGTATAGTACAGTATAGTATGGTATGGTATAGAATAGTATGGTATAGTACAGTATAGTATGGTATGGTATAGAATAGTATGGTATAGTATGGTAAGGTATAGTATAGTATGGTATAGTACAGTATAGTATGGTATGGTATAGAATAGTATGGTATAGTATAGTATGGTATGGTATGGTATAGAATAGTATGGTATAGTATGGTAAGGTATAGTATAGTATGGTATAGTACAGTATAGTATGGTATGGTATAGAATAGTATGGTATAGTACAGTATAGTATGGTATGGTATAGAATAGTATGGTATGGTATAGAATAGTATGGTATAGTATGGTATAGTACAGTATAGTATGGTATGGTATAGAATAGTATGGTATAGTATGGTAAGGTATAGTATAGTATGGTATAGTACAGTATAGTATGGTATAGAATAGTATGGTATAGTACAGTATAGTATGGTATGGTATAGAATAGTATGGTATGGTATAGAATAGTATGGTATAGTATAGTATAGTGTGGTATAGTATGGTAAGGTATAGTATAGTATGGTATAGTACAGTATAGTATGGTATGGTATAGAATAGTATGGTATAGTACAGTATAGTATGGTATGGTATAGAATAGTATGGTATAGTATGGTATGGTATAGAATAGTATGGTATAGTATAGTATAGTGTGGTATAGTATGGTAAGGTATAGTATAGTATGGTATAGTACAGTATAGTATGGTATGGTATAGAATAGTATGGTATAGTACAGTATAGTATGGTATGGTATAGAATAGTATGGTATGGTATAGAATAGTATGGTATAGTATGGTATGGTATAGAATAGTATGGTATAGTATAGTATAGTGTGGTATAGTATGGTAAGGTATAGAATAGTATGGTATAGTATAGTATAGTGTGGTATAGTATGGTAAGGTATAGTATAGTATGGTATGGAAAGCAATCGTAAAAAAAATCTGAATTTGTATATAATAAACATTTCCAGCTTTGACATGCAAAAAACAAAAAATTCATTTTACTGACACAATAACAAGTAATTGTAATAATAAGGTTTTGAAGCATGAAAGACATTTTGAGTTACTACATTCTGTAGACACGCAATAAAGTCATGACAATTTAGAAGATGTGTTGAAGAGTGAGGGATTGAAGAGCATTACAGATAGAATACAGACTCGCGGCGATCCTCCCAGTGACAAGAAAAATACTGATGTGATAAAGGCATATGAGAGACATACACACCGTTTCCACTGGAATTTCACAGCCGCTAATCAAAAAGCCGCCAATCGCTAAGACATCAGCGACATTGAAGCAAGGCGTGTTTGAATCTTCAACAATCTACACGGAAGACTTCCTGGGAAATGATCAGGAAGAACAGAAGCCAGTGTGAAGATCCGAACCTTTTGACAACCTGCACAATAGAAATATAACAGAAGGAAATCAGTGAAAAAGAGAAATGTTTGCCACATTGTCACATGACTATAAGACACAGACAATACTTAGGTTTAGTTTTTAGTCAGGAGATGATCCCAGATCTTCTGAATCAGTTAGAGTAAATGATGCACTGATAGTGTGCCATGTTTCGAGCGTTTTAACACTAATTATCAT
Organism: Hemibagrus wyckioides; assembly: GCF_019097595.1. Classification (NCBI taxonomy): domain Eukaryota; kingdom Metazoa; phylum Chordata; class Actinopteri; order Siluriformes; family Bagridae; genus Hemibagrus; species Hemibagrus wyckioides. The sequence goes on along the minus strand of NC_080736.1, from coordinate 15,313,007 downwards.
AACTGACAGTAGACCTAAAGTTGTGTGTGAAACAGAGAGTGAGACATGCCGAGCTACACGGCTGACAGAGAGCGCTGCCAAACTTATTAAAAGAATTTTTTTTTTATACTTGCTAATCTCAGACCTGCTGGTCCCAAACAAAGTTGAAGAAAAAAAAAATGATGCAAAAGCAAAGCAACTCTCAATGCGTACTACAAAGTCTCTCCCCCGTCCTTCCAACCACTTCACCATCCTCCGATTTGACGAAGACTTTTAGACGAGCCCGGTGATTGTGTTATCATCAGGAACGATGCTGAGCGCTCAATCATCCTGTCAGTTGAATGAGGAAATAACCAGAGGCAGATTTTTTTCTTCTCCTCTTATTGTGCAAAATAGTGAAGAGTACTGCAACAAAGAGAAAGAGGAGATCTAGTAAGTCATCACGGGAAGCGTAAGCGGTATCGTTCATGTAACTTTCAACAGGGAAGAAATTGAATTCTGTCAAGCGTTTTATTTTATTTGCTTTCGGTGCTTTGCTTGGGTTCTGTGAGGCTGGTTAACTAACGCTGAGCGAAAAGTTGAACTGCAATCTGCTTTAATGTCCTCCCCTTAAGCCTTGTTCCTCCCCTGAGTGCTGGGGTTCTTCTGGGTGACGTATACGGTGGAGGGGGGGTAGAAATGTAAAGACAAACAGCACTGACTGTGATCAAAGGAGATTCAGTATGATTATGTAGATAAAATAAGAGTCCTAGGATGAGTACAGGACAGTGTTTATGATTACAGCAGCAGAAAAGCCAATCTTCACAGTAAGGCTCGGTGATGGTAGCATCATTCTTCGGAACTTGGACTACATCGATCAGGCATAACATTATGACCACTGAATGTGGCCATGTGAATAACTCTGATTATCTCCTCATCATGGCACCTGTTAGTGGGTGGGATATGTTAGGCAGCATTTTGTCCTCAAAGTTGATGTGTTAGAAGCAGGGAAAATGGGCAAGCATAACAAGCGAGTTTGACGAAGGGCCAAATTATGATGGTTAGAAGACCGGATCAGGGCATCTGCAAAACTGCAGGGTGTTCCCGGTCTGCAGTGGTCAGTATCTATCAAAAGTATCCCTTAGGTCCTGTAAGTTGCAAAGTGGGACCTCCATGGACACCTTCAGGGATCTAGTGTAGTCCATACCTCGACAGGTCAGAGCTGTTTTAGCAGCAAAAGGGAGACCAACACAACATTAGGCAGGTGGTCATAATTTTATGCCTGATCAGTGTAAATCCCTCTATACCTAGTCACCAAACCCAGACTGATACTTTTCCAGTATCCAGGATGAACCGAAGAACTAGTTAGTTTGCCAGATTTCATTTTTTGAATCCTCAGAACATTCCAGAGAATATGTTTCCTTGAACACATTCATCATAAGTACTTCAGGTACACGCTTTCGTTTGATCCTGACCGACATCCACCTCAGCATTAAAAGTGGTGCTAACTATTCTATCAGCACACTAGTGAGCGCTCAATCCAATTAATTACAGTAATCACTTCAGGGAAGCAGCACCAGCGGCGGCAGCAGCAGCAGCCCACAACTAACGAACGGACGCGGCCAAATCAGCGCGAGTCCCAGCCAAAGCAGAGGGGAGCAGATGGAGGGATGCAGAGACACGAGTGTAGGGGAAAAGGATGCAGCACGAGGCAAGAGGCACTGTGGAGCACACGCAGGTGTTTGGCTCGGATCGTGGGCCAGGATGGTTGTTAAGGTGTTAAGAGAGTCGAGTTGATTCGGGTGTAATTTCTTCCTTCTGTCTCTGTCTGTAGTTATAGCCATTAATCAGGCCGTTCCCACAAGCATAAAAAGAACTGATTATCTAACCAAAAACACTGGGATAAGCATATTAAAAACACACACGTACATGCGTGCGCACACACCACCTTCGTAGAGGCAAATGAGTTTCTAATGACAGCGAGCACACTGAGTAAATCTGCACAGGTTGAATAAAAAAAGAAATAAATTATTCAAAAGGTTGCTTAATGGGCCGTATTTTCCAAAAAAGTCACTTGATAAACAGAAAAAACTGCTATTTTTAACACCACTAGATGTGTGTGAGAGAGTGTGAATGTGTTTCTCTCTCTGCTTTCTTCTATCTCTTCTTTCATCCGTCTTCCCACCTTCTTTGTTGATAGAAGAATCTCCTTCGCAGGATGCATCGGCCGTCACCGGATAATGACCAAAAACACAATAAGGGACCTCAGAGGGGATCAGAGATGGAGAAGGAGGAGATAAGGTGCTTAAGATAATTCATATTTCCCCCCAATCTGCTGCAGATTAATGGCTCGAGCTTTAGCTGTTTTCTCTCTGAATATTACATTAGTGATGCACACTTCACTTACCTGCTTCACGCTCTGTATAGACACTGCCTTGAGCTGTGTGTGTGTTTGTGTGTGTGTGTATTTCTGACAGTTGGAAAGCTGACACTGAGCATACCGATGGAGAAAATGATCCGATCGAATATCGAGCGATGAGACAAGAGATCCTGCGAAAGCAAAAAGCGATTTACAATAGCCGATACGTGGCCTCTGGCAGCCCACTGAAAGTACGATTTTTACTGAAAAACATGAGATTATTTTCGGTTGTCACAGATCTTTTTTTTTTCTAACAGAGGAGCGGTGCATTACCTTATTGAGAGGCCATGATCAATGTGTTTGACTTGTGCCACAATGAGTAAGATCTGCAGAGACAGAATTACAGGGTATTGCTCGGATTTAACGCATTTTAAATAGCGTGCTATCCCGAGCTGGGAACACACACACACACCTCACTTACACCTAGAGATTCTAACTGCATGTTTTTTAGAGGCTAGAAGAAACCAGCAACATGGAGAAAAATCGAAACCTCCACACAGATACCAAACCAAGCTCAGGATCAAACTAAAGAACTGTGATCAATGCTATAATCGCATTGTTCATCATCTGTTCCTCTTTGTGGCTTGACGTGCTGGAGAAATCATCAACCTATTCTGAATGTGAATGGATTGTACAACCTTGACACACTGGGTAGAAGCAATAAACGCTCTTCTCCTGCTTCATGAGTGAGACTAAACTAGTCCTTACAGATTCTGTTCGAGATTTCAGTCTGGACTCGGGGCAAATGTATATGTAATTTTTTTTTTTTTTTTGAGTGATATTCCTGACATATCTGCTGGGGTTTTGGCGTTCCCCGTGCTGGAGGATTGAGACTTCTCGGTGGCCCCAGATAGCCGAGGCGGGTCAGCCTTTTAGCCATAATTAGCTCAAAGTGTCGTGCCTCCTGAATAATAGATGAGAAGAGAAGCCAATCAAATGGTGCTGCTTTTCGGTCTTTTAGTTTTTTTTTTTTTAAAAAGACACAGGGACCCATCAAGGCCTGGATATTGGCAAAAAAATCCTTCAAACTGATCTCCTGCCAGTTTAAAGCCCATTTCTGTGTGAAATTATAAGGGACACACACACACACACCAGGTCTGCCTGCCATTCAAAGCTTTCTGATTTACATTCTAAGTACAAGACAGCCATTATGAGGACAACACTTCCTTCTAGTGCCCTCGCGGTTAACCTGTGGTTTTCATTCGAGCGATATGAGCATGCTGGATGATTCCAGCCACAATATCTTTGCTAATAATCAAATAATGAGTGCTGTGTATGAGGTTAGGTAACGCGGGTGCCGTCGGGCTGCACGCTAGGCTTCTCCCAGTCGATGTAATCAGAAAGGACGGGCTGTTATTGCTGTTTCCTAATGCATTAATGCGTGCTGCTGCTCTCCCTGTAAACAAAGCTAATCCATATAATTACCTGGCCTGCCAGGCTCCCGATCTCTTTCCATTATAACCCATCTGCGTTTGAGAGTTAGAAAGTGAAATGAGCACAGCTGCGGTCTAGCGTTCAAAACAAGAAAATCTAAAAAAAAAAATAAAACATTTTTTAAAAAACTGTCCAGGGCAATGGATCGTTATCGACGCTGTTAACGTCCTAATTGTGACGGTTTTGACCGCTTTTTTAAGCATATCTAGTGTCTCTGTACCAGAAAACATAATTGGCCTTGTTTGACTTTTTCTTTTTGTGTGTATCTTTCTGTAATTTTCTGAGTTAACGCGCGCTTTGCTGGCGCTTGTTCATCTCAGGCTAATGTGATGAGTGATAGGGGCGGCTCTGCACTGCCATGGTGGGAGACTACGCAAGAAAATGGCCTCTTATAAATAATTCCAGGGTTTGACGATTGCTATTCTGGGATCAGGCTTAAGTCTAATAGCGAGGCAGGTGGCGTTAGAGGGAACCGATCAGAGATCAGCTGGTGGAAACGCGTCCAGCAGTCTCAGTGCTGCAGAGGGCTTGATTAAATTAGCATCCAGGGAGAGAATCTGCTTTCAAGTAAATCTGATTTTAATCCTCCCCTCCCTCTTTCGCTGAGCTGAGCTGAGCTGGACCTTGGAGCGAGGACAAAAGAGAGAACGAATATGTGCGAGTAGAAGATGGAATGGAAACACACACACACACACAGATGGAGGAATGTACTGGGAATTATTAAGGAAATAAAGCACGAAATAGAAAGGATAAAGAAAAATAGTCCCAAGCCGAATTGCTTGATATTCAGTAGCTCCTGTTTTTAAACCAGATTGCAATTTTGTGTACATCTCTCGTGCAGTCTGTTTATAAAAAAATCAGTATAAGAAATCAGTTGAGTCTTGACAAAGGTGTAACAGGACGTTGGTGTATCGTTCTATCAAATATGGCATGTATGGAATAAACTCAACCGGGTTGTGCTGTTTTTGGGAAATCACCAACAGCACAGCGTGGCGTGACGCGGCACAGGTTACAGCAGATTACCAGTACAGGTTTTCATACCGTGAATTTTTCATCCTCCGTCACACAATTTCCTGGAACGAGCTTCTCTCAGTCATCTACCAGCAATGGCGTCTGGATCAAACCCGTCTCCTAATGCTGAGAGAGCAGCACTGCGGTGACGAACTTCAGGTACCAAATTCCACATCCTCCTGATGTCTATTGACCTCATCTGTGCAACATAAAGATAAAATAGGATAGATACCTGCTACAGACAGCATCTCAAACACTCAGCAATCCACACTACAGTGGAATAATGAGGTTACAGCTGAACTGTTAAGACATTGGTTATGAGTTTTCTACTAAAGCTTGTGGAAGTTAAAGCAGTGATCTTTGGTTTCAGACACTGAGCTGGTCATTGCACTAATTCCGTATGTATTTGGTGGTCTAGTTGGAGGTATAACCTGTGTCCGAGTATCCCTACTATCACACTATACAGCAGTACAGACGGAGTAGTACATCAGAATGCTCAGTATTTATAAAACAATAAAATACCTTGATGACCTACTGCGTCTGCTGAAACCAACGGACACCACGCTATCCCAGAATTCAATGAGTGGAAAAGCTGTTGGAAGCCAAAATGTTTAAGTGCTTTAGGTAATGAATGTTGTTCATTGTGTTTAAAATGTACTTATTCAACACCTCAGAAAATAAAAAATAGTTGTGGGGGTGGGGAATAAGCGCTGTTATGATGTCATAGGTCACATGACAATACCAACATGTTGCATGTAGTAGAGTCTGGATTGTATTTATACTCATTTACTGATCAGTATTAAACAAATGCACCATTTTCTTAGCATCTCTTAGAATCCATCAATCTTCAACAAGTCCAGGATTCACAAATCTGTTAAAAAGAAAAAGAAATATTCTAACACTGATATCACAAACTCTAGCTTTTATACAGTCAACACATTCGCAAAGTTCTCCCAGAACAGAAAGCCAGACTAGAGTTCTGAAAGACAGAGAGATAGCTGTTGCTTATGCTGGATTTAAATCTGTTCTACCTCGGCACCACTGGAGGTAAACAACCCGAGCCCTGTACCACCGTAGCACAGCTCATTAATGCAGATTTAGCCACAATGCAATCAGCAAGCGAGCGCCACTGCAAAACCAGCCTGGGGTTCCAGCATGCCTTCAAATTGAAAAGTTTTGGAATAATGACTGTTGGCACCGGGTTTATTAAATTCAGTGCGTACATCTCTGAATTATATTTATTAGTTTGACAGGGAAACAAACTTTTGAAAATAAGCTTTCAATGAGATCTCACCTGGTTACTCTGGAGCAAGAGGAAAATGAGACCCTTGCATCCTTAGCAACTGGCTAGAAGTTAAAGAAAAAAATTAAGCATGCATGCTTTTTAGATAGAAGTTACTTAATACACATCACCTAAAAAAAAACAATCTGTGGCACTTGAAAACAGATCTTCTGAAAGATATTTTAGCACAAAAACATGATGGATTATTACCCACAGTGAAGCATGGTGGTGGCAGCATCACGCTATTGTACTGCTTTTCTTCGGCTACGGCTGGAGACTAGAGCTGGGGCTAAAGTCCAGCTAGCAATTCATGATTCTAATCTAAACCTGCAGATAACTTCAGATCTTCACCTTCAAGCTTGATACCTCAAACCACAATTTCAAATCAATAACTTCAGATGATCATCAACATCCAGTCAGATTCCACGTCCAAATCTATTGAAAACCTGTGGAATGACGAAGAGGGCAGGGCAATCTGATAGACCTGGAGAATTTTTAAAAGGAAGAATGGAATAAAATTGCCAAATCCTAAACTGGATTCTCGCTAAAAGGGCTGCATTACAAACCAAAAGGTTATGAAATGTTCAGACACTTATACAGAGCAAATACACTATATTGCCAAAAGTATTCGCTCACCCATCCAAATAATCAGAATCAGGTGTTCCAATCACTTCCATGGCCACAGGTGTATAAAATGAAGCACCTAGGCATGCAGACTGTTTTTACAAACATTTGTGAAAGAATGGGTCTCTCTCAGGAGCTCAGTGAATTCCAGCGTGGAACTGTGATAGGATGCCACCTGTGCAACAAATCCAGTCGTGAAATTTCCTCGCTCCTAAATATTCCACAGTCAACTGTCAGCTGTATTATAAGAACGTGGAAGTGTTTGGGAACGACAGCAACTCAGCCACGAAGTGGTAGGCCACATAAACTGACGGAGCGGGGTCAGCGGATGCTGAGGCACATAGTGCGAAGAGGTCGCCAACTTTCTGCAGAGTCAATCGCTACAGACCTCCAAACTTCATGTGGCCTTCAGATTAGCTCAAGAACAGTGCGCAGAGAGCTTCATGGAATGGGAAATGGAATGGAAAGCAGCTGAATCCAAGCCATACATCACCAAGTGCAATGCAAAGTGTCGGATGCAGTGGTGTAAAGCACGCTGCCACTGGACTCTAGAGCAGTGGAGACGCGTTCTCTGGAGTGACGAATCGTGCTTCTCCATCTGGCAATCTGATGGACGAGTCTGGGTTTGGCGGTTGCCAGGAGAACGGTACTTGTCTGACTGCATTGTGCCAAGTGTAAAGTTTGGTGGAGGGGGGATTATGGTGTGGGGTTGTTTTTCAGGAGCTGGGCTTGGCCCCTTAGTTCCAGTGAAAGGAACTCTGAATGCTTCAGCATACCAAGACATTTTGGACAATTCCATGCTCCCAACTTTGTAGGAACAGTTTGGAGCTGGCCCCTTCCTGTTCCAACATGACTGTGCACCAGTGCACAAAGCAAGGTCCATAAAGACATGGATGACAGAGTCTGGTGTGGATGAACTTGACTGGCCTGCACAGAATCCTGACCTCAACCCGATAGAACACCTTTGGGATGAATTAGAGCGGAGACTGAGAGCCAGGCCTTCTCGTCCAACATCAGTGTGTGACCTCACAAATGCGCTTCTGGAAGAATGGTCAAAAATTCCCATAAACACACTCCTAAACCTTGTGGACAGCCTTCCCAGAAGAGTTGAAGCTGTTATAGCTGCAAAGGGTGGACCGACATCATATTGAACCCTATGGATTAGGAATGGGATGTCACTTAAGTTCATATGCAAGTCAAGGCAGGTGAGCGAATACTTTTGGCAATATAGTGTACATTACTGTAAGTTCTTTGAATCCAGTCATCCCACATATCACCACCAGCTGGACATTAATATTTCAATGCATTTAAATAATTCTTACCACTATCAAGCTTTTCTTTTTTCTTTTGCTTAAAACTGCACCAATGTTCCAAATGGCCCCTCCAAAAAAATATGGCACCATCATTGAGAGATTGTGGGGTCAAATCTGTGGCCATCTGTTGCCAGGAGGTAGAGATGGCTCTCTGGATATGAAAGATGCTCTTCCCCATGTCTATCCGAACACAAGCAGACATGGGCATCAATCACAGGCGTCCAGGAGCTCGAGTAATCATAGGGGACAGGGCAGTTAGCGCTCTCCTCCAAGCTTGCTCAGCTGTACTATGAAGTTCAGCAGTCTGAAATAATGAAATGGCTGGCTTTACACGTCTTGGGGAAAAGAAGGGAGGAATTAGCTAGATGGGTAATTAGCTAGTGGCAATTACTAAATAGAGGAGGGGGGAAAAGTGATGGTACGTTTCCCTCCAAAACAAAAAACAATGCTCTATAACCATCGTAACAATGTAAAGATTACATAAGGAATATACAGTGGAATTACTAGATGATGAATTCTGTTATGAATATATTCATCTGCACTAGTGTCCACACTGCTGTTACAGAAGATTAATCAATACCTTCTGACCAAACAGAATTTGGCAGCACTGTGGAATAGAGATAAATAGAAATATTATAGCGTGCTAGGTGTGAGACAGTGATGGTAGGAGGACCTTTTGAGAGGTAAATTGAGTTAAAATCAAGCATTCTGGCTCATTTGATACATAGAGGGACTTTCAATTTCAGCTACTGTGGAAAGGACCTGCAGAAAGCCGCCTGGCCTTGTCTCGTCTCGGCGAAGTGCAGCATGTAAGCAGCGATCCAATCAGCTCTTGGGCAAACCGGTGCATTCAGGCTGTGATAAATACCTTTTCAACATACACACACTTAACACCCCCCTCTTGTAGAGAATAGCAGGCTGCGATAACAGCACTTAACATTTCATAGGGTGCAATCTAGCTAAACACTGCCTGTCTGCGCGCAGACAGTACACATTGTACAGCTGAGCGACTTCCCTTTAGCCGACGATAAGGCATCCTTTAATCTGCACTTTGCTTTTCAGTACCACCCTTCTAGCTACCTTTCTTTTCTCTCGCTCTCTTTCCCTCCTTCTTCTACCCAGGCTATAAGTGTGTCATTTAACACAATGGAACCTTTTCAGAAGGCCAGTTCCGTCAGCAGAAAGAGGTCGACGTCCCACAGTGGCAAATCCTGAACCGGTGTGTGTGTGTGTTATTCAGGCTTAATCTGAAACCTGGATATTAAGTGCAGCAAACGACATGCAGAAGCAATCCTGTGTTTTGGTTGATGACCTCAGCACAGGTTTGGATATAGGAGTGGCATTCGGGTCAGAGTGCATGTACTGTTTAGGTTTAGGAGTCATGATGAGAGGAGAACTGATGTGGATTAACTCTAGGTTAAACCCTTGGGTGAAGCCAGTTAGATTCCAGAAGGTTCCTTTAACTATGTGCCTTTTTTATGCCTCAGCCACTAGGTGAAGGAGGCACTATGGCGCTAAGGCACCAAGTTTCTTCCTTTATTCCATTTCCGCCCCACTTCCTTTCTTCTGAGGCTAAATGCTTATAGGATGTTCACTGTAACCAGATAAATCACACAAGGTCAAGTTCACAGCAAGGTCATACATCTTCATTCCCATTTGAGGCGTACCTATTAGTAATGACTACACTTGTTAGCATCCTCAAGTGACCATGACATTAAAACAAGAGGTTCCCCCCCATCTTACTGTTGAACCTGATTGATAATTGATATAAAAATGCCTTCATTCTGCTGTAACGTTCTCATTTCTGTAAAACGTTGGATTACTCACCCGAACATGATGCATCATGTAGAATCTGTACAATTGCATAATCATCAGTCGACATTATAAAGCTAATTTGAATAAAAGAGGAAGCTGTTTTGACAACAGCAGCAATATTTCAACAATTTCAACATCACCAATTACTCAAGGCTCAATCCAGTAGTGTAGATGGACGTAATGGAGTTTGTGAATGCAGGAACATAGGCAGGCGTTATAAATCTGGTCCATCTTAGCGCTTGTAACACGAGCTGAAATTAAAAAGGTGGCTTTGTGCAGGATGAGTTTTGAAGCATTACATCACCACTTTCTTTCTCGCTGCCAGAAGACAGACAACAGAACTAGAGCATGTTCATTTATACAGAAGTTTAAGATCTGTATAAGATCTTTTTCAGGTTAGCGGCGAGAAGAAAGTGGAGCATCTGCCTTCGTTTGCTGAGTTTGTGTACGTGAGCGCACACCTGCTCGACGGAGGGGCTCGGCCGCCGTGTTCCGAGTACAACGCCGTGACAATCTCCATAAATCAGCGCTCGGCCTCTTGGGGAATGAAGACTCTCAAATGGTTCTGCTGGGTTTTCAAGTGTCCCTTCAGCCCACATTCTTAAAGATCAGCAGCTGCTGCAAATACACAACTCAACATCGCCACCTAGTGGCAGAACACACGGGTCTGACCTGCAAGGTTGCATAATTTTACAGCAGAAAGCTTGTTATCACAAGTGGAAAGGGTGATATTAGGAGACAGAGATTCAAATAGCCAGATTAAACTGCAACATTTTACTCACCATTACACAAGATTGTTAATTAATCTTTCCTAACACAATATTCCTATAGTCTATTTAATATCTAGAACATGACAGATTACCATACAATTGGTGCAAAATTACAGATTTTTTTCCTTTCAAAGTTAATCACTAGAGAGAAAGAGAGCACTCACCAATGCTGCACAATGATGAGAGGTTGGTGTATAAATCCTAGTGTTTAAAGACATTAGTGTCTGATTTTTATACCTTTGTTCTTTTCCTTCCAAAAAACTCAAGGAATTCCTACCGTTCCTTCGAGTCGGCTCGAGTTCACGTTTCTGCCAGTCATATTTCTTCCCATTTCTACCTTGAATCTAGCTGTTCTCTTATCTACAATCCCAAAAAAAATAAATTTTTAGAACAGTAATATTCGTGACAAGAAAACTAAAAAAAAAAGACCGAATTTGTTTCTCAGGGTGGTTTATTAGATTAAATCATCCAACATTACCATTACCAGACTTGAACTCAAATTCCAGGCTCTTACAGAGAACTGTGGCATCCTAAAGAGAACACAAAAGCACTTCACAGCCAAGGAAAAAAACCCTAACTTCTCTTTGAGATCTCAAAATGGAGGTGTTACACACTGAGGCACTGAGCTACTGGACCCTTAAGGAATCTGAGGACTAGCATTTTTTTTTTTTTTTTAAATACATCATATGGATCCTGTATCGCAGTATTAAAAAAAGAGAAACTTTAGTACTTATTCTTCATATCACATCACACAGTCCTCTTAGACTGGGATGTTTTCCACACAGAACTCCTGGGTGTCTCGGATAACTGTCTGAGGAAGCGATGTGGAAGAATTATCCGAGATTAAGCCTTGCCTTGGAAAAAAATTCATATAATTTATACAATCTGTTAAAGTGACTCTGCTGAAAAGGCGCTGTAGTGGCCTTCTTTCACCCTCGTTTATGATTGAATAAACAAGATTATAGGAGGGTGTGATTTTTGCAGAGAAGAAGTGTACAAATCAGGCTCTATTTACTAAATGATCTGGGTTGCCACGCCTACCCGACTGACCTGATCAGCTCGCTCGTGGCTTCCAGGCTTCCACAGCTCAGTTTAAAGGGCTAATGAGGTAGGAGGGCAGGGGACAAGCCGAGGGAAAGCCTCTTACAACGGTAAGGCAATGGAATGAAGTGGACACACACCATCACGCCATCGCTAGAGGTAAAAGCAGGAGATTCGAGAGGCTAGAAGTTCAATAGAAGCAAAACTGCTGCTTTTTAACGATCCCAAATCGATATGTTCATGGATGTCATGTTACGCACTGAAGCATCTCCAAACCTGAGCATTGTGAGAATTACAGACATAGCATTTTTAAAAAGAGGGAGGGGGAAACGAGCAAATGGTTATCTGCGCCTCCCATTAGCAGTCATCTGCGCCTCCCATTAGCGGTCAACGTCTTTTCAAAATTCATCCCTTTCATTAAAAAAAAAAAAAAAAAAAAATCAAGTATATAGTACAAACACAGACATGTTACAACTCTCCTTTAGTCACACGATCCATTGTCCTTCGATCACTACAGCCAGAATAAAAACATTAGAACAGTATTTCACAGGCTGCTTCTCACGTAGTAAGTGTTTAAAACTGTGAATACACTTTGACATACAACAACTATTTCCTTTTTTCCTCTTTTTTTTTTCAGTGGAACAGCATGGTTAAATTAAGAGGTGAATATGAAAATAATGGACCAACTGACCCTAATATAACAGTTCTTTAAAAAGAAAAAAAAGAAAGAGAAAAAGAAAAAAAAAACACTTTTTTGCAGTTTTTAATAATCTGATTGCGTGCACTTTAGTAGTTCATGTTGTGTGCATTGAGCAGCGAGTCGAGCATGTTGAACGTGTCTGCGTAGTCCACGTGCTGGCCATTGAGTAACAGAGGAGCCGCACTGTCAGTGCTCGGCCCCTCCCCCGGCCTCCGGTCAATCTTCCCCAGCTGGGCGTGGCTGGCAGGCGGCAGGGGGGCGGAGCCGGTGTGGCTCTTGGAGGAGCGATGGGCTTTGTGGTGGCTGCTGTGTGCATGAGCATGTGTGTGCGAGTGTGTGTGCGAGTGTGTGGCGTCGTGTTTCGAAGCTCGGTGTTTCTCCCGACCTGAGCGAGGGCTGTGTCTGCTCTTACCGCCGCTCTCTGACATTTTGATCTTCATCTTCAGCTCCTCCTGACTCGCTGCGCCGTTTTCAGTGGAGGAAGACGAGGACGAAGGATGACGGCGTTTCAGCGAGCCACTCTTCATCTCCCGCTCCTGTCCGGGCTGACCGTATTTAACCCGCGCCAATGAGGAAGAAGACGAAGACGATGCTGAAGCTGTTGACATCAACACCGCCGATAAAGATGAAGACGAAGCCAGCGCTGCAGTTTCAGGCAGCAGGTGGCTGTGTTTGCGGCGCTGCAGCAGCTCAGCCGCTTGTTTCTCCCTGTATTTTTCTAGACTCAGTTTATTGGTGGCCGTGTGCTGCGGCTTGCTGCTGATCGCTACTCCCTGTAAGCTCGAGTGGGCATCAGCCTGGACGTAGGAGGAACTTGGGTTGGCTAGGCCATTGATGGCGTCTGACGGGAACAAAGTGGAGGAATCTTGGTACATGCCCCCCATCAAATCAGTCTTACTGTCAACCAGCAGGCTGTCCTGGCCTGAGGGCGGAGATGGGAAGGAGCTCCCCACCGACTGGCATTCCGTTTTGGACCTTTTGGCGGCTTGAGTGGCCTTTAAAAATACAAATAAATCAATTTCAAATTTCAAATGGATTTATTGTTCCAGAAGGCTGACAGGACTAAACAGACAACACTGAGATTACAGATATAATAATAATAATAATAAAAAACAAAACAAAACAAAACACAACACATACCCGCCAGTTCCTGATCCTTTTCAACCTGCTGGGCGTCTTCTCCAAAATCTGTAGGAACTCATGCGTTAACTCTGAAAACAGATGGAAGGCTCATTTAGAGGAGGAATGTATTCTAGATAAACAACAATCTCAGACCAGACTGCTCACAGTTAAAGTGAAAAAGAGAGAAAACAGACACTAGATGATTTTATATATATTTAATGTGCGCTGTGATGAGAAACTCATAGATGAAACTCTGGCCAATGACTTGCTAAAGGTTTGTTGAGTGTGTTAGATTAGAAACTTCAGTAGAATATATTCTCTTATTCAGTATTAATGCACTTAACTAACAAACACATGCCACATGATGTCAAATGGTCAGTTTCTACAAGTAGGCAATAAAACAGGAGTCTTGGCAGCACAATGGAGCTTCACCAAGTGGGCTATTTAATGCTATTTATGATCTGTCCACTCCTGCATGCTGTTTGAACTTGGGTACCATGTTTCTTTGTCCATCAGTAGGAGATATGTACCACGGGACCACCACTAAGCAGATAAGAGGTATGTGTACCCAATAAACTGGCAGCTCAGTATACAGATAAACGGCTGTATTCTTAAAAAAAACCAAAAAAACCTAAGAGTACTCACGGTCTAGTAGCTGCAGGGTGACAGTGGGATCCAGATACTCCCACCAGTGTTTACCGTCTGACGAGATGGGAATCTCCCAGTTGGACCACTTGCAGGCCAGGTGGATACACACACATGCCACCACCGTGGGTCTGTACTGCAGGCAGAACGTGGTCAGGTGCAGACTGCAAAACACACAAAGAGACAGAAACAGAAGACTCGCTTATTGTGGGCCTTTCGTCAATGCCATAATAAATCAGTGTTTGTGCAGGGGGTGATGTTTATTGTAAATCGTCTCAGCTGTGGTTCTGAGACTGATGAGGATCTTGCTAGAGTCAGAGGTTGTGAGACCACAGTGAATAAGCACACATGACCACAGGGGCTTTCGCAGAGACATGAATAACTGCTGCATAGGACGCTAATAAAAGCACAAACAGTGAGTGAAGTGCAAACATTTTCATTTAATCATCATAATAATCACACAAAATGACATTTAAAAAAATCTATAGAATGAAACAAAATACTATTCTTATGGGAACTCATGACAACACATTATGGCTGAACACCATGGATTCCTACACAGATGGTTAGATAAGCTAAGTCTTAATGTACAGTGCCTTGCGTAAGTATTTGCCTCAGTTCTGCTATTTCCCGTAACGCTGACCTTGTCTGGAGTCAGCATCATGTGCAAAATTACTTACAAATACAAATGTAAACAGTTGCAATTACATTAGCATTCACTACATTGCTGTGAGACCCCAACAATAATACTGATGCAACTAATTACCAAAAGTCACACAGCTGAATGGAGTCAACCTGTGTGCTAAGAGCCAGATGATCTCAGGAGAAAATCCACCCACTTCACTGAGCAGGTATAGAGGGCATAAGCAAGAGAAACAATCAAACTGCCAAAAAGAATAGGAGGCATGGTGGTGGTAGAATCCTGCTACAGAGACTGCGAGAGAATTGAGTTTACTGTTCAACAAGTCAATGGCCCTAAACATACTGCCAAAGATACACAGGAGGGGTTTAAAACCTGGAACCTAAATGTGCTAAATCTAATTTAGAATTTCTGGATAGACTGGATCCCTGTCTCACACGGCTGGGGCAATTTTGGCAAGAAGAATATTGGAAAAATGTTTGAATCCAGTTGATCCAAGTGACGGACACACACCCAGCCATCCATGTGATATAAAAGAAAATGTAATTCATCAGACCAGGCCATCTTCTTCCATTGCTCCATGGTCCAGTTCTGATGCTCATGTGCCCATTGCTGCTGCTTTCGGTGGGGCACAGGGATCAACATGGGCGCCCTGACTGGTCTGCGGCTATGCAGCCTCACACGCAACAAACTGTGATGCACTGTATTCTGATACCTTTCTCTCAGAACCAGCATTAACTTCTTCAGCAATTTGAGCAACAGTAGCTCATCTATTAGATTGGATCACACGGGCCAGCCTTCACTCCCCAAATGCATCAGTGAGCCTTGGCCGCCCATGACCCTGTCACTGGTTCACCACTGTTCCTTCCTTGGACCACTTTTGATAGATACTGACTAGGGATGCCACAATACTGAATATAATATTGAACCGTTCGGTACGACCTCCACGGTTCAATACAAGCATGTGAACCGTTTTTTTTTTCGGTTTTTCCTCAAAACAATAATAACCAGGCGTCTTAATTTTTTTTTTTTACCATGCGCTCCATTACTCTGCACCACCTGTTTGTTTTTGCCTGTACTGTAGGTCTACGTGCTGTGACAGACACGCCTCCCCGCGAGTAAATATCCAATCAGTGAGCGCTAAAGTTAGGGGCAGTAACCATGCTTGTGATGCTGGTGTCAGGTTTCACTCTAACCCTGGAGAGCGGTGAAGTGAGACAAACACGAGGAAGCAGCGCTGTGATTCAGATCTGTGGTGTGGGAACATTTCGGATTTGTTGTTGACTATGATGCCAATGAAACAAAAACGCTAAACAAAAAATGGCTGCGTTTAAGCACTGTTCCACATGAGTTACCTACTGACATGGAAATACTTCCAACATGACCGCACGCGTTACACACTACCGACACATCCTTTTTTCCCAACCTCTACGAATAAATGTGCAAAAAAAAACGAAAATGCTTTGGCAAAGCCTTGCTCTAATAACAGATAGTTGGAGCTCGGGGGTAACAGAGTTATCTCACAGTGACTGGTCATTACAGAGCGGATTAAGAGCACCGTCCTCCAAACCCATCTCCTGTAATAAAGTCATACAAGCGCTAATTTTTATCTCTCACTATTTTCAGCACACTTTCATTCTGTAAGTTGATTTTTGCATTTAAGTAAAATAAAGAGAATTGCAACTAAAACCAGTTTTTTTCTTCTTAACATACTTACTGTTCCTGTCACCTAACCAAAGAATAATGGAAAAAAACCTTTAATTTGCCAAGCCATCCGAACTGAACCGAACCGAAAACCGTGGGTAAAAACCGCGGTATGTATTGAACCGTAGGTTAACTGTATTGTTGCATCCCTAATACTGACCACTGCAGACTGATCGGTGTACATTTGCTGTTTTAGATGTAATATCAAATTATAAAAATCCTAATCAAGTCCATTTCAAGTACAAATCATCTACAAAACATGAAAAAGAGGCGCCACAGTGGGGCAACAGAAAATCGTTCGCCCTCTCGTCTGGAGATCGAGAGTTCTGTTGATATCACAGCCATCGGTGGAGTCCAGGAGTCAAAGACAGCAAAGTTGGCAGAAGGTCATAAGATAGGGGAAAGCTGACTGGTGGTAACTGTCCAAGACCAAATTATAACGGTGAATACTTACGCAATGAACTGCAAGTTAATAATTAACAGCTGAAACTGTATTAAATGAACAGTGGTGTATTATAATCTGTATGAAGTGTACTTTTACACTGAAGAGAACGTTTGGTTCCTGCTGATATAGCATTATTGCTTGCCAGTAAAATAAATAAATAAATAAAGGCCTGGACTATTCGTACAGTGTGCTCCTTAATGCAGTCGTTTCGATTCAGCTTGTAAAGCTCACTCGTGTTGACTTTCTAGATAAACAATAGCTGATAATTACAGTAATCCATGTTAGAGCTGTCGTTACAAGAAGTTAATTAGTTGGTGACGTCCACTTTATGCAGCATGGCGTTTCGTCTAAATGCCACCGAATTCGAACTGCACAAAACCGCCATCTGATCAATTTACAATGCACATTTGATGGACTGCTAGGTTAAATGAAACTATGCATTCTAGAAATAAAAAGCTTGTAAACAAATCATGGCAAAGGCAGCTGGAGTCAAATGGTAATGCACATTGTCAGTGTGTGTGTGAGAGTCATGCAGAACACATTAATAAATTAAGTAAAAATGATTGATTAAGGGTTACCATTAAGGTTAACAGCAGAAAGACCAATTTCACCTGCATGGTAAAACCCCTTTATTTTTCTTGGCATGTCAATTAAGCTATTTAGGTCAGAAACCATTTATTGTTCCCCTAACATCTACTTCTGGTGTTCCTTCCATGACTGGGTCATGCCCATAATCCTGTCAGAGTTTCAGAACATCTACAACTGCCCACTGTGACTCCTTTAACATTTTTTCCATTTATCCATGCTTAATCCCTTATGATGAAGCGTATATCGATAATGAAATTTCGATTTTTTCCTAGTTGCTAAAATCCTAGTCTAACAGTGGGCTCGCACCTTACAATAAAGAATTCAACGTTCTCTGATGTACTATAGTAATGTCATGTAAATATTGTGTTAATTAGCCAGTTAACAGGATTCAACTACTTCCTGTGCAAAGAAATATGAAAAATTAAATTAAAAAATAATAAAAAAAGAAAGGCTAAATAATTAAAATAATCAGCCTGAGGATGCACAATAACGTTGGTATGTTTTTCCTGATAAAAAAATTATACTGGCTAAAAAAAAAAAAAAAAAATTAAAATTAAATAAAAAATGTATATTTTTAATCTATGATTCAAAATGTTTTTGAATAACTAGAATAACAAGTTTTTGCTCTATTTTTTTTTTTAAATCAACAAATTTTTATTTTGACAAGAAAATAAAGAACTGCGAGTTGATTTACTTACCGGCACGGCCTCTAAGTTTACCCCTGTGCAACCCTGAGCTGATATTCAGGCTACCAATTGAGTCATTAGACCTACTGCACTCTGAATCAAGCAATAGTCACGAGCACCTCTACACCTCGCACTGTGCCGTTCAGCCTCCTGTGCCAACACTAAGCCCTTGTACAGTACACCGCACCGCGCCGGGCCTCCAGGGGGCCGCCCACAGGCGTGCCACCCCATGCCGTGGCACGAGAAAGGGCGTCAGCTACAGGGAGGAGAAGCGGGCAGAACGGGAAGCTATAGGGTGCCATGGTAGTGCAACAAATACGGTCAGGGTAACAACCTGTTGGTAGCCATGAAATAGGAGGTCTGGGCCAAATCCTTGCTCGCTGTGTAAACAGAGACAAGAGACAAAAATTAGTACATGACAGCTATGGCATTTCTGTCAAGCAAAATATAGCAATAGCTCCAGATCCTGATGATCATGCCCACTACTTTCAGCCAAGCAGAATACTTTTACAGTTTAAGAGTTATATCTTACAAATGATTTGATTTGTTCAATGTCACGCATTTCAAAATGTTTGAAGCCCAATAGACAGGCTTAAGAAACATTTAAAGGTGAAATATTACACAACAAAGAGAGATAACGTGGAAGAAGAGAGAAAAATGCAATGTTTTGAGTAAAGCTGGAAGATTCTACCTCGTACTAGCTGGGAACATCTCACCACATCGGTGTGTGGATGATCTATAGTAATCTCAAAGCCTGAAACGAAAGGAAAGATACGATTCGACTCATCATAGAGAGAGAAAAACAAAAACAAATCAAGAACAATCACACACGTATATACACCGATCAGTCATAACATTATGACCACTGAGAAGTGAAGTGAATAAGACTGATGATCTCATCATGGCACCTGTTAGTTGGTGGGATATATTAGGCAGCAAGTGAACATTTTGTCCTCAAAGCTGAAAAAATGGGCATTTGAACGAGTTTGACAAAGGGCCAAATTGTGATGGCTAGACCACTGGATGAGAGCATCTCCAAAAATGCAGCTCTTGTGGTGTGTTCCTGGCCTGCAGAGGTCAGTATCCATCAAAAGTGGTCCATAGAAGGAACAGTGGTGAACCGGCGAAAGGGTCATGAGCGGCCTCTTTCCCCGTGCCACAAAGCAAAAATGGTTCAGGAATGGTTTGATGAGAACAACGAGTTTGAGGTGTTGATTTAGCCTCCAAATTCCCAACCGAGCATCTGAGGGATGTGCTGGACAAATAAGTCCGATCCATGGAGGCCCCACCTTGCAACTTTCAGGACTTAAAGGATCTGCTGCTAACATCTTGGTGCCAGATACCACAGCACACATTCAGGGATCTAGTGGAGTCCATGCCTCGACAGGTCAGGGCTGTTTTGGCAGCAAAAGAGGGGACCAACACACTATTAGGCAGGTGGTCATAATCTTATGGCTGATTGGTGTCTATACAGGAGGTACATTTGTCTGTATCCAGTAACAGGCAATAAATTTTGGTTTATGTGCCCAGAGACACCAGAGTGTCAGAGCATCATGTGAGTGAAATTAAAGTGCCAGTGGTTTACATTTACGGCATTTGGCAGACGCCGTATCCAGCATTTTCTCATTTTATACAACTGAGCAATCGAGGGCTAAGTGTCTTGCTCAAGGGCACAGCAGTGGACACTTGATGGACCTAGGATTTGAACTCACAGCCTTCCAATCAGCGCCTTAACCACTACACTACCACATCCCAACTTGTTTACTAGGTTAAAGTAACAAATTACAGGACGGATGAGAAATAATGACCAATGACCCTTACAGAGAGAGAAAGAGCAGACTGCCTGCTTGTCTCACACACACACACTCACCAAGTGTTTGCAGCACGATGGTTTCTAGAAGCACCAGTTCTTGTGCTTGTTGGAGGTATGTCTGTGGACCAACCAGATTTATAAGTCACACACTGAATCCACGTGATCCGCCAAGAACAATCTTTCTTTCTTTTTTTAACGCCATGCCAGCTTCTATGGCTATATTCATGGCGAGAGTCAGTTTTTGTTATTCAATATTAAATCTGTTAAAGATGTTTAAGATTAACTTTTTTTTTAGGAACTTTAAAACCGAAGATGGGTTTACTTGTTTAAAAACTTTTTCAAGTGTCAACAGAATAAAAGTTTTCTTCTAGGGGTAAGTGTTACATTCGAACAAAATATGTTCGATGGACAGAAGGGTTTTAAATGATGGACACTGTGGTGGATTTTCTCTTTATAGTAAAAACTGGTGTGTAGCTTTTGAGTGTCCTGTTCTGCATCTTGTATATCCGACTTGATCCCAACGGTTATTAAAAGGAAATGTATGTTTTGTCAAGAACAATCAATCAAGCACATGTTTGCTCTTATCTGAGCTATTTATATGCCATAAGACGCATTTAATCTCACAACCACTAATTACTCAATAAAACACAACAGGCTACACCCCGCACTCCTTTAACTCTGCTGTTCGGTTTTGCTGAGTCATTTTGCCGTGTGAATGCCGAGTGACTCAGCTTCTACCAAGAGGCTTAAAGGAAAAGTCACTGAAAGTTCATCCCCCATGTAGGGCATATGTTTCATAATTCATTTCGGTAATTGATTAATCCCTCAATTATACCTAATTTAAAGGTCATGCTAGTGGTAACATTAATTATTTACTGCATCAGCTTGGTCATAGTGCCTTTTTTTTTTTTATTAGAATGAAAATAGAAGAATTCCACCCAGACACTCACATTGCTATTAGTGTCCAGTGGAGGTTCTTGTGGATTAAGACAGGCGTGTGCCACTTTAATGACGTGTTCAAGTTTCCGGGGTTGCTCTTCCACTTTAGCAGCTAAAAATAGAGTGGTGGGAGAGATGATCTGCGAGAGACAGGGGAACAGTGCGTTAGCATGCTCGGCTCAAAGCGTGGTGCCGAGCCAGTGACTCGCATACCAATAAACAGTGGAATTGATGCTTGAGACTTATATCTTTAAATACACGCAAAGCTCAGCATTAATCAGCTAGGCAACATAAACAGGACACTCACGTTTCGATGGAACTTCGTGAAGGAGTTTAGCATATAAAATCGGTGCATATAGACGATGGCAGTGTTGATTGTAAGCTGGGAACTGAAAAGAAAACACTAAGGAAAACAATCACACCACAAACACTGCATTTAAATTGAGAGGGGTTTGTGATTCAGTCATGGTTGTGTTTGTCACATATACGTTATTGCACAGTGAAATTCTTTCTTCGCATATCCCATCCTTGGAGGGTTGGGGTCAGAGTGCAAAGTCAGCCATGATGAAGCACCCCTGGAGCAGAGTGGGTTAGGGGCCTTGCTTAAGGGTCCAACGGTGACAGCTTGGCGGTTCTGGGGCTGGAACCCCGATCTTACGGTCAAAGACCCAGAGCCTTGACCACTTGAGCTACCACCGCCCGGGTTACTGTTCCATTATACTATCTCCCTGCAGACTTTTTCAAAAAAAAATTGTTCAAATGCATATCCACCTTTTTTTTTTTTTTTTTTTTTTTAACACTGAACCCTACAATCAGACTACAGCAGCCTGTTTCTCTGTCCAGGGGAAGCGGTGGTGCTGGAAACCCTTTAACTGTGTGATCAGTAACTGTAACAAACACACTAGACTAGGCAGAGTTGATCAAAAACATCTTATCAAAACACACAAAAGAACCTGGCACCGCTGACCAAAACCTTTCTCCATGAAACAGCCCCACAGTCACGTACACTGCTGCCTGTGCTAGTGTGACGTTTTTCTTCATCTTGGCACTCCACCAACAAAACAAGACTTTTTAGGGAAGAGAGAGAGAGAGCAATATCTATTTAGTTTGTCATAAATGGAGGTGTGTGTGTGTATGTATATATATATATATATATATATATATATATATATATATAGAGAGAGAGAGAGAGAGAGAGAGAGAGAGAGAGAGGTGTGTGCCTATATTTTAGTTTCACTATTACTGCATACAGAACACTGATTAAATCAGCGATATTTTTACACTTAGTTATCAAACCTCTTTAATGTCAAACTAAAACCACAACGCAACTGTAAACCTTTATACTTTATCCGTCTGTCCATGTTTATTTCCACTTCCACAAAACAAAGAATTAGCTGCGCTGCTAAGCTAGCTCAGCTAATAACCTCCGCCTAGCTATGTAACGCTAGCAGAATGATGTCGTCTGCTAAACTAAGCTAGCCATCAAAACTACACTTAAATTATTCGACGAAGTTTTATTCGCCTTAATGTGTCACATGAACTGTTACAAACACAGTGGTTGACTTTGGTCGAGTTACAGTCTAATTCCCAGCCGTTTTCACACACAAACACCGTTAGCTTTCTTTTTTTTTCCTTAGCTCGTACTAGCCTGCAGTCCACCAATCGGGACGCGGCACGGCCAGCGTGTTAGATAATGAGCCGTACGCCAATGAGTCGACTCTCTTATATGAACCGTGACTCAGAGTCGTTCTTTTTACACATAACGAAAGCAAGCATATACGCTACTCGTTAGTGTACACAGAAAAAGAATTAGGATAAGATAAAGGATCACATCAACACACGGATACGTACTATATACATCAATACACGCGCGATTAATCAACGAGTCGACTCTTAACGGTGAACAGTCAAAAAAAAAAAAACCCGACTCCCTTGAAAAGATCCGGAATTCCCGTCACTACAGCCTTTCCCAGAGAAGGGGGAGATATTACTCGGAATACAGGTGGGGAAAAAAATACGGCGTCGCACGAGCTAGCTTAGCTTCCCTACTTCCTTCCGTCCCTTTGTATAAAACAAAACGGTTCATATCACATGTTAAAGCATTTACACACAAAAGAAATCAAGATAAATATCACACAGTAGATCATATCGGGTTATTTCTGACTTTAAATAGAAAGGTTTGCGTTGGGCAGTAAGTGGCACGTTAGGAGAAAATAACGCTAACTAATCACACCTCGGCCCTGTTCGGCTTCAACTGAAAGGATACACGTTAAGCCGCTGGCCCATATCCTGGATGAGGTTGGCAGCTTGCTGTCGGTAAGATAATTCCCGGTCTGGCTCGATTCCGCAGCGGCGAGACGGCGTGTTTTCGATTTGTTCCCGGGTGAAGAGCCATTTCGTGGAGCCTCGCAGCACCATCGCCATGTTCGTCCCGACGCCGCTCGCCTCCTTCCGCTGGCGTCATTGTCACATCCGGAGATTTTCGCTGTAGTTATTCCCACCGCCACCTAGCGGCCGGGGATAAAACAGCACTGTGCACGTAACTGGAAAGTTCTTTAAAACACATGGATTTAGTTCATAATAAACACCTCTTCGTGGTTTTAAGGCGACAAAACTATCCATAATTGCCCATAACCACCACCCCCATGTATATCTCACTAAGTATACACTATATAATTCACACCTAAGTAACATTTTAGCATGTGGGAGAAGATTCATTCAGTTGTAGTGGATCCAGAGCTTATCCTGGGAATGCAATATTACACCCTTTCAGCCTTTAGCCTGTTCTTTATTGAAGACGAGCAGCTAAATACAGGGTCCTGTGATGAACCTAGTTACAGAACACGGTACAAACTGGCTAAGAAAACATGATTACTGACGGAGATCCTGAAGAGTATGAGGAAATCGGGACATCTCCAGGGGTCCTCAGAAACTTGATCACATGTAGTGTGGAGAACATTTTTAATCTGCTGTATTGCCACATGGTTTGGAAACTGTACTTCAGACACCTTCCACCACTACCACTTCCAGTTTGTATTCTTAATATATAAATGCTGAAGCATGTACTACACAGGACTTCTTAAAAGCTAATTTCACATTAGCTTAAACGGCCCAGTCCATCACTTCATGTAAATAATGGATGACCCAAGTACATTTAGAGTCTATATGGTTCATTCTTTGAACCGTTTTTATACTTTGTTTCATTTGTTATTACTATTGTAAGCATCTGTGAGAACGTACAAACTGAGAAGTTCCTTGTACAAGGAGTTGGTGCCTTTGTTCTTGAATCTTGATTAGGGTGTGATGAATCAACACTTTGTTAAATTCTTGACCTGTACTAAGGATGCAGTATAACCACTTCCTTTTCCAAGTGTACTAACCAAGGGGGCAGTGGTGGATCAGTGGTTACTGTGTTATTGGTTACTGATTTTTGAGGGTTTCAAGCCTCAGTCCCATCAAACTGCCACTGTTGGGACCTTAAGGCAAGGCTCTTAATACTCTCTACTGTATCTCTACTGGGTGCTGTATCATGGCTGACTCTGCATTCTGACACCAGCTTTCTAACAAGCAATATGTTCTGTATTTTGCTGTAATGTATATGTGACAAATAGAGGCTTCCTTGGCTTCCCCTCTGTGGTGCTCCACAAAAAACACAAAGCTTATGTGGTCCACAATAGTAGGTAGGTTGATTATTTTATTCATATATGCTGTGGCCAAGACTGCAATTCTTTTCAAAAGGTACTGGACCTTACCAAGATCCCTGACCTTAACCCTACTGAACACCTTTGAGATGAATTGAAATGCTGACTGGATGTCACCCGACATCACTGCCTGACCTAATGAGCTAAAATTCCAAAATCTAGTGAAAAGCCTTCACAGAAGAGTGGCGTCTGTCATAGCGCTCAACGCCATATCAATCCCATGCCTTTGGAATCGGATGTTCAGCAAGCACATATGAATATTATGGTCAGGTGTTCACATACTTTTGGCTGTATCAATGAAGGAGTCAGACCCCTAGAGAACATCCATGTATGCTGGAGCTAGTCCAAGGGGCCAGAGCCATAAATTAAAGGAGTGTGGTACTGCACATCTGCTATCTGCGTGCCTCACCTCAGTAGGTCTTAGAGACTTAAGCTAGCTTACCCACCTCAACATTGCTTTGGAGTCACCACAGAACCATCTCAAGTAAAGGCCACAGTGCATGCCCCAAGCAGAAACCATAGTGGGATTGCCTCCCATGGAAGCTTGAAAGATTTACAATCCCCAAAAACTGTTTATACCTCAGACTGACCTTTGCTTCAGCGGACAGTGAACTGCTGCGGTAATCACAAAGGCTGTCTTGCGCTCATCCCAGAAACTCAATCACAATCTGCTCATACTAAACATCCTGTAAACACGCTCATAGTATACAAATGTAATGATTTATAATTC
This sequence comes from Hemibagrus wyckioides, assembly GCF_019097595.1. Classification (NCBI taxonomy): domain Eukaryota; kingdom Metazoa; phylum Chordata; class Actinopteri; order Siluriformes; family Bagridae; genus Hemibagrus; species Hemibagrus wyckioides. The sequence continues at coordinate 15,287,627 of NC_080736.1, read as the reverse complement.
CATTGCTGGTGTCACCCTGAAGAGGATGGCTTGCTCATTAGGTCTCAAGCTTCCATGTTGACAATGTTTAGGGTTAAAAGTGCCATACAAACACTACACCAAGAAAAGGTTCTTTAAATAGCTTCTTAAAGGGTTCTTTTTTAAAGCTTTAAGTATATCAATCATTTTCACAAAGTAAAACCAGACCTCTGGTTTGTTTTTCTAAGAAGACCCCCAATGAATGGTGCAAAGCGATGCCCTTTCTAATGAATGTTGCCTTTACAAGGTGATTATCGATTAACCCAAGCAAGAACTGCTCCATGAACATTCATTCTTAGTTTAGCACAGTGTGGTGTGCGCTATAGTACATAACCGTCTGATTATTGATTTCGTTTTGGCACCTGCCAGCATGTAATGGGCTGAAGCATATACAGATGACACGCAGCTGTAGCTTAGCAGAACACAGTGATTGGAAGCTTGTCAGGTTAAATCTGAGGACTGTCAGAGAGCTACTCAGGCAGTCTTCAGGCTAAGTGGAGAACTGTGGGGATGATGGGTTCAAACTATTGCTGCAGTATTTAAAAAAATGAAACCTTTTAGTTATTTATTTTTAGCTCTACCCATTTCGTACCGAGAGGAAAGCTAATATAAATCTCACCCCTGACAGATGTCAAAAATGTCAATAAAAAAGGGAGGGAGGGAACATGTGCATACATTTCACTGTGCTTTGTGAGAAATAGCACTGAATATTTAGAAAATCCCAAAGATCCCAAAAATATGAACTAAGTTAGCATTCTTTGTTTACTTTTAAAATCTGATATCTACCAAAGTAAAAATGCATTATCTTATAAAAATGTGGTAAACTAACACACACACACACACACACACACACTAAAACTGTCAATCCAGAGTGACAGAAATTGATGTAAAACTTTTTTTTGGCAACGCATAATATTTACATTATTTATTTATTTATTTATTTATTTATTTATTTATTTATTTATTTATTTATTTATTCACTTATTTTTTGTACCAAGCTTTTTAATCCAGTGTTTCTCTTTAAAGGGATTTGAGACATATGTTCTAATGATAAGTCTGCTGAGCCAGATGGTGTTGTTTAGTTAACTTGGAGTTGCAATTTTAGATTAGAGACACAAGATGGAAGCACATTGACACTTCTTTGGATTGCTCCGTTTTATTTCTCAGCACAGATTTGTCAACATTCCCTAAGGGTCAGATTCCTGGAAACCCCCCTTGTCTGGGAACATTTTGGTTTGTTTAGTGGGAAGAAATCCTAAATCAATGCAGTCAAGCAGGGAAAGCAGAAAATTGTGTAGGAAAGCAGGTAGGGTTGGGACTAGCACCACGGTTGAGAACCTGTATTCGAGACCAGGGTTGGGAACCTGTGGCGGGGTTGGGACCTTGTGTCCAGGACAAGGGTTGGGAACCTGCGTCCAAGACCAAGGTTGAGAACCTGTGCCGGGGTTGGGACCTTGTGTACAGTACCAGGGTTGGGAATCTGTTTCCAGCGGCAGGGTTGAGAGCCTGTGCCAGGGTTGGGAACCTGTCCTTGGATTGGGAACATGCTACACCAGGTACCTGGTACACCAGGGTTGGGAACCTGTGTCTAAGACCAGGGTTGGGAACCTGTCCTTGGATTGTAAACTTGTGTCTGAAACCAGGGTTGGGAACCTGTGTCTAAGACCAAGGTTGGGAACCAGTCCTTGGATTGGAAACTTGTGTCCGAGACCAGGGTTGGGAACCTGTGTCTGGCACCAGGGTTGGGAATCTGTGTCTGGCATCAGGGTTGGGAACCTGTGTCCAGCACCAGGGTTGGGAATCTGTGTCCGACATCAGGGTTGGGAACCTGTCTCCAGCACCAGGGTTGGGAACCTGTCTCCAGCACCAGGGTTGGGAACCTGTGTCCATCAAAAGGGTTGGGAACCTGTGTCCAGGACCAGGGTTGGGAACCTGTTTCCAGCACCAGGGTTCGGAACCTCTGTCTTAGACCAGGGTTGGGAACCTGTGCCTTAATGATTTAGACCTGCAACACAAAGGGGTGTTTGCAGTACAGGAGAAATTTTCATGGTAAGGTCTTCGACTCACCGTACCAACTTCATGTTAACTGACAATAAACTGAAACAGATTCAAACAGCATTCCCTGTTTTCAGATGGCATGGGAAGCTCACAAGGATACAATAAGAAACAGTTGATCTGACATTAGAAAACAACATGTAAGCAGTGTTGACATTAGCTAAACAGAAGTGTGTGCTAGACAAACATATCCCTGTTTACTAGCTGGAAGAGAAAAGTGAACTTTAATCAGCTGACATGACATACAGGAAGGTTGGCTACATAAAACATAAACGTTTACTAAAAGATTTGATGAAAAGAAAAGAACACAGTTTGTCATTTTTAAATGAATACTGCTGTGGTTGCTCTTGGAAATCTATAGCATTTATTGTTCAGTCACCTCCTTTAGAGACTACAGATGTGCTGACCTGTCTCTATTCCTCTCCAAGGGATCTAATGAACTTAAATTAAAGTTAAATGAAGTACAGAGAGACCTTAAGATGGCGATGATTCTGGAAATTGCAAGAAAATTTAATTTAACTTTTAAAAACAGTATAAAAAAACAAAACGTTAAAAAAAACCCTCACACATTTAATGTTGCTGTTTTTGTCCAACATCACAATTCATTCATTCATGTTTATACCGCTGACATTTTTGCCAACATCATTTGTCTTTGTTAATTTATTTGTTCATTCATTTGTTCATTCTGACAGTCATTTATAGTCCACATTGTTAGATTTAGTGTTTTTACATTCATTCATTCACTTATAATCACATGGATTGTAGATTTTGACTATCACTATCCATCCATTCATCCATCCATCCATTCATCCATCCATTCATTCATTCATTCATTCATTCATTCATTCATTCATTCATTCATTCATTCATTCATTCATTCATTCATATTTATACCACTGACATTTTTGCCAACATCATTTGTTTGTTTGTTTTTTTGTTAATTTATTTGTTCATTCATTTGTTCATTCTGACAGTCATTTATAGTCCACATTGTTAGATTTGGTGTTTTTACATTCATTCATTCATTCATTCATACATGGATTGTGGGTTTTGACTATCACTATTCATCCATCCATCCATGTATCCATCTGTTCGTTCATTCATTCATTCATTCATTCATTCATTCATTCATTCATTCATTCATGTTTATACCACTGACATTTTTCACATCATTATTTGTTTGTTTGTTTGTTAATTTATTTGTTCATTCTGACAGTCATTTATAGTCCATATTGTTAGATTTGGTATTTTTACATTCATTCATTCATTCATTCACTTTTAATCACATGGATTGTGGCTTTTCACTATTCAACCATTTATCCATCCATTCATCCATCTATCCATCCATTCATTCATTCAAAAAATTCATACATCACATTTTATATTTGTTTCATTGTTTTTTTTTGCCTTCATTTATTCACGCAGGTAAAAAGCTGGATGTATAAACACTGAAATAAAAATAACCCATATACAACAACATGTAACTCTTTTTCCTGTGGAAGAGTAATAAAGTGCATCAGTGCAGTGGATCAGCGCGTGCAGATCTGATCCTGCAGTTGATACGGTTAGAGCAGTGCACAGTACGCGCGAGCTCTAGCCGAAGAAGGATGCGGGTTTGCGCGCGCTCTATTCCACATATTTTGGAGTCTGGTTTTTAATTAGAGTGCGCTTGCCGCATCCTGCAGCTCTACTTAACGTGTGCGTGTGGCGCGTGTGCGGGGTAGCGTGCGCGTGTGAGTCTAGTCAAAGTGTGTTTGGGTGTGTGTTTGTGTGTGTCCTGAGAGAGAGAGTGGCTCTGGGCTGAAGGTGCGCCTGAACCTCCTGTCTCGTCTCCCCTCCATCGCCTCGCGCGCAGGTGCCACGTTCCTAACGTGCCGAGAGGCTTAAAGCGCGCGCATCACGCAGACGGCCATGGCGGAGGATCCGCAGCTCGGGGACACACACCAGCACCCGGAGTGTGTGAACGGACAGAGGGAGGCTGATAAAGACCCAGACAAAGAGGGAGAAAGGGAAGGAAAGAGAGAAGGAGAGAAAGAGGGAGAGGGATCCGGAGAGACTTTCACCATGGAGCAGGAGATGAAGATCAGCGACGTAGAAGATAAAGGTAAGGGCAGATAAAATACTTTACACACACACTTAACAGCCGCCAGCATGTGTGCGCGCGCTTGTACTGAATGTGCAGGTGTTGATGCATTTCAGACACTTTCTTATGCTCTTTGGCTACTTTGACATCTGTACTGGCCCAAATAAAGTAGACTCTCTCTCTCTCTCTCTCTCTCTCTCTCTGTGTGTGTGTGTGTGTGTGTGTGTGTGTGTGAGAAAGTCTCAGTAATGCATCAACACCTGCACAATCAGTGCATGCACACACACTGGCAGCTGTTAAGACACAAGCTGGACACTTTTACCGACTGTGCTTCACGAACAGTAGTACAGCAGTGTGTACATATAGTTTACATACTGTTATATGCTATACTATGTGAAAACATACTAAGCTCTAATATATACTTATAAACACTACTGTTATATACACTACTCTGTTATACTATAATAAGTAGCGTGTTATATATAATATAATAAACTTTTCCATATAATACTTTAAAACAATATACTATGCTATACTAGAATATAATATAGAATAGGATCTGAATATAGTCTAGCATGCAGTGTAGCAGACTGTTGTATTGATAGTATATTATTATATATTTTATATATATTATTACTGCTATTACTGCAATATACTTATTAGTATGTGCATATAATAGTATATAACTAACAGTGAAATGAAACCCTGGCCTATGTGTGTGTATATATATATATAGTATATATATATATATATAGTATGTATATATAGTATATATATATATAGTATGTATATATATGTGTGTGTATATATATATATAAAACAAGTAGAACAAATGTAATGATGTAAATGTAATGATGATGCCTAAAAAGAGAGATTGTGTACAGCAGAACTAAAGTTGTGTGTAAATAAGCAGTGTTCCTAGTACAATATGCAGTATCTGGAGTGTCAGTAGAGTTCAGAGTGACAAGAGAGCCTTTATGGAGTCCTAAGGGATCCGCGTTGAGGAGTCTGATGGCCTGAATGAAGAAGAAGCTCCTCTTGAGCCTCAGCCATCAGACTATGAAAGCTCTTGCCTGATTGCAGCAGGCTGAACAGACAGTTATCAGGGTGGATGGAAGTATACTTATACAATACTATACCAGAATAACTGAATAATATACTATAATAAACAATAAAATATGATGTCGTACTGAATTTCAATGAAATCTTATGCTATGCTTTACTGCAATACACTGTCATATATTATTATATATTATATTACACAACACCTGGTCTCTATAGTATATTCTATTAAAAACGGTGGTGTGTGTGCAGTTATGAAAGCAAAAGGTGAGCAAGCACAGATATACACCAGAGGGATGACATTCAGGAATGAGAATCTGTTGTATAGAAAAACATAGCATCATGTAATACTGGGCAGTGTAGTTTGGTTTGATATAGTGTAGTATAGTGTAGTAAAAATGTAGTATGGGACAGTGCAATGCAATACAGCATAGTATAGGTTAATGTAGTATAGTATAGTATAGTATAGTATAGTATAGTATAGTATAGTATAGTATAGTATATTATAGTATAGTATAGTATAGTATAGTATAGTATAGTATAAGTGTAGTACCTTGCAGTATAGTTTAATATACATTAGTATATTATACTATATTATAGTACAAGTGTTATGTAGTATAGTGTAGTATAAATGTAGTATGGGACAGTGTAGTTTAACTTAATATAGTGTGGTGTATTATAAGTGTAGTGTTGTACAGTGCAATGCAATACAGCGTAGTATAGTATAGTATATTATAGTATAGTACATTATAGTACAAATGTTATGTAGTACAGTGTAGTATAGTTTAATATAGTATACTTGCAGTGTAGTGTTGTGTAGTACAATGCAATATAAGTTAATATACTGTAGTGTAGTATACACTACAGTAGTATAGTGTGTAATATAGCTCAATATAGTATAGTATAGTATAGTATAGTATAGTATAGTATAGTATAGTATAAGTTTAGTGTAGTACAGTGCAGTATAGTTTCATATAGTATAAATGTAATTGCAATGCAATACAGTGTAGTGTAGTTTAATATAGAGTATAGTACAGTATAAATGTAGTATAGTACAGTACAGTGTAGTATAGTTCAATATAATGTAGTATTCATGTAGTGTAAAACAGTACATCACAGTATAGTTTAATATAGTATAGTATAGTATAGTATAGTATAGTATAGTATAGTATAGGTGTAGTTCTGTACAGTGTTGGACAGTGCAGTATAGTTTAATAGACAGTAGTATATTATATTACAATTATTATTATATTATATTATTATAAGTGTAGTGTAGTACAGAACAGTGTAGTATAGTTTAATATAGTATAGTATATTATACTGTAGAATAGAATGGTTTTGAGGTGGTCGGTTGAATAAAATACCATACAATACTGAATTAGACTGCACTATACTATACTATAACAGATTATAAAAATTTTTAGTATATAATACAATATCTATTAAGTATATTTTATACACTCTTAAATTTACAACATGGCTCCTTAGTGATTGCTTAGTATTTTATTAATCAAGTATTTTATTAATGCTAAAGGATACTTGGGTCAGTACTTACTTCCACCAGACAGTCCCCTTTGTGACTGCTTGTTCGGGTTTAATTGACAGATCTTCTAGAAAGCAGTCTGCGCCTGAAACCCCATGAGGCTCAAAGTTATCGTAAGAAGGCATTGTGGGTATCATGGGTGTCCATCGTGGTGACGCTGATCCTTGCCATCGCTGCATTCAGTAAGTAGTAACTGCTCCTTCACAGAGTGAGTGTACAGATTGAGTATGTGTGCTGCTGTTTTAGCTGGTTTTGTGTGGTCAACCTATCAGAAACAGAAATAAATCGGAGGAACATTTACATTCACTTTAGATCAGTCTGATAAGGGTAGCTACAGGATTGATGCTTTTTAATGGATAAACATCAGTGTGTTATCAAATATCTATCAGGTTTCACACATATTTGCTGGTATACATATGGCTATATACTATATTATTTAACAGAAAGGTCATCAATCAGTTTTGTTTGTTTTCCCAAGTTTGTAGGACTCTAATTCATTAATCTATATTTTTAACAAATGCCAGTTTGCCAGAAATAGCGCAGCTCCTTGCATACACCTAACACCCAATATTGACTCGGTTAGTGTGCTTCTTAAATATGCAGCCAGATTCATAAATATTTAGACATTGACAAAGTTCTTGTTAGTTTAGCTGTCTACCACAATATATTGGAGTTGAGATGGAATAATGAATAATTCAGTTTCAAGGAAGAAACCTTGAGAGGAACCAGACTCTTCTGGGTGAAACTGGATAGTGCGATCATGAGTCATCATTATCCATAGCTGTATAATATAGTCATGTGTTAAAATAAAGGTCTGTTCCATGGCCAGGCGTGTGTTATTCTAGCATTCATTTGCTTTGAATTAACCAGATAAAAGGTCTTGAGTTAATTTTAGTTAAACTCTCAGTATAAAGTCCGTAGAGTTGTTACTCACTGGTAGGTAGGTAGGTTTGGAACGTTCTTCTTACTGGTGATCTCAGGCACACCAAAAGGCTTAGAAGACCACTCCGGTGTGGAGAATTTCCCTGGTGAAGAAAAAAACCATTGCACCCATTATAATCTAGTGGTACACCTCATAAACAGGAACACCAGATTATTAAAAAAAGATTGTACATCTAAAGAGTATGCAGACAGAAGGGAAGGCGCTGCTCAAGATCCGAAGCATACCACATCTACTTCTGGTGTAGGCCTGTGGGCGGTTAGTGAACCTGGGGCCTTGTTTATAGTTTTGTGTGTAAACCATTCAGACGTATCTTTTAATGCACTGAATGGTAATGAAAGTTTTGCTTAAATGTGAGGATGTTCTTATATTTCCAGACACTCCTGACTACACCCATGCAAAAGATTCTACCTAGTGGTAGAAAAGTGTAATAGCAGCTAAACTGACAGCTTACCTGACTAGCCATATGACGTACTGTCTTTCATATCCAAAACAAGCAGCGGAAAAGATTATAATACAAAAATTACAAATACTCATGCCATCATATAGTTTATTTATGTGCTTTTTATCAGGAAGTTGTTGACGATATATGGCAATTTGTGGGCTTTCTTTATGCAAATGAGCACGATCATGGACACACTCAAACTCAATTCAGCAAAACACTTTAAAACACATCACCCTCCACAATGACCTTTACTTGCATACTTCAAACTTACCCGGCCCAAGCAATTTGTGTGAATCATCCTACACTGCTCAAGTCAATCACCTGAGCTGAATGGAATTGGACATCCTAAGAACAAGCAGGAAAGGAAGAGAGCAGCAGTAAAAGCTTGGCACAGCATCGTCAGGGAAGAAACCCAGAGTCTGGTGATGTCTATGACTTCAGGCAGTAATTGACTGCAAATGATTTGCAACCAGGTAACAAACACGACCAATTAATTTGTAATTACAACTCTCTCTCTTTCTCTCTCTGTGCTGTAATTCCTGCAGAGTTCACACAATTTGGATGTGAATGCCCTCTAATTAATATTCATTAGTTAATTCCAGCTCCAGTGTAACTGTATTTTTGATACACAGCTAAAACATCAATAATTCTGTCAATTTCCAAATATTTATGGGCCTGAAAGAAATGACTTGAGAGAAATCTTGCTAAGCCTTGCAGGGTTTCTTGTTGCAAAAAGACATTCTCTTGATAAATAATAAAACGTGAAACATGGTGCTGAAAAAAATATCTGTGGGGTCCTCAGGATAAAATTCTTTATTCCTTCCATTGTTAGATTTAACAGTTTCCTCTCTGTCTGTGAGAGCAAAAGATTATTACCTTGAGCTGTGTTCCCCTGTGAGCCCCATGACTCATCTCTCTCTCTCTCTCTCTCTTCCTCTCTCTCTCTCTCTCTCTCTCTCCCTTTCTTTCTCTTGCCCTGGGACTTTGAGAATTCCATAGCCAAGCTTGGAAAAATGCTGTCATGTAGCCACGCGAGATAAAGATGACGGATTTCTCACGTCGTGTATCATGACCTCGAAAGCAAATAAAACAGAACACACACTAAAGGGTTTAAGAAACATCTTATTTATGGCAAGATGTTTAAGAAAAACCACGATATCTTTGTATCCTTTATCTTGATTTGTGATTCCTGCTCATGGAAAGCAGGATTATATTTTTTATTTTTTTATTTTTTTATTTACAAGGTCTATCAGGTGTGTTGGAGTTTGCGTCCAGATCTGGAGAAGCTTGGAAAGTTTGCATCAGCAGTTTCCAAGGCGCTAATGTAAAAAGAACAGTGTGTATCTGCAGTGCCGAGTCAGGAAAAGAAGCAAAGCATGCGTTAGTCTTTATGACTCTCTACAGGAAACTGGTGTAACTGGTGTCCATGAATAAATATCACTAAGGCTTTCATTCTCATCCATCTTCTTATCCTATGCAAGGTTGCAGGGAACCTGGAGACAATCCCAGGGGGACTTGGGGGACACCCTGGACAAGGTGCCATATCAGGGCACAATAACACACAAACGCTATGGACAATTTAGAGATGTCAATCAGCCTACAACGCATGTCTTTGGACCGGGGAGGAAAGTGGAGAACCTGGAAGAAACCTCCCGGTCTTCCCTTGCCCCTTAAATATTTCCCCATGCTCTAATCCAACAAAATAGATTTGTGTGAGAATATTTTTCTCATAATATTAATATGTTCTTTCGGCTGCTCCCTGTTCGGAGTTACAACAGCGGATCATTTGGTGTGCATGTTTAGATTAGGCACAGGTTTTACGCCGAATGCCCTTCCTGATGCAACCCTCCCATTTTATCCGGACTTGGGACCAGCACTGAGAGTTAAGTCTTCAGTGGCTGGGAGAGCTCCCTGCCCGGGACTCGAACCCTGACCGTGGCAATGAGAGCATGGGATCCTGCTGCTGGACCACCAGGAGGCTCCTTCTTATAATATTAAAATATTTATTAAAAAGTCAAATATAAAATATAGAAAATGATCAGGAGCAGGACAGCTACACTGGAATGTATAAACATGGAGCCTCATAGAGATGTAAACACAAAACGCTGTATTTCAGGAATTCTTCCGAGCCTGTTAATGAATATAAAAACATCATTTGCAATACAAAGAGATACAAATACAAAAAGTGACGCTTTTACATTTCAAATTCATCCCACAGTCATTAAAGCACTGCTTGATATATTTACAGCTTTCACTTATTCATCTCTAGTAACTGCCTGGTTAATGTGCAGTAAACCGTGAAGAAAAAAAACCAATATATTTTTAATCACAAATCAGTTGGCTCAAATTTCCTCAGCGCTGCTTGTTTGAATGCACCGGTCACTTGGCATTGTGGTCCAATTTAATACCTTTAGGTCATCCTTATTTGTTTTTTCACTGGAAAAAGGAAAGAAAGAGCAGCTTTTGAACGCTTTTCATTCGGATCCAGTGGTGGTATCTAGCACGTGAGACCGGAGGTGGCCTTGGGACTAATTATAAACTGGAGCTGAGTGATGTAGCTGAATTCAGGTTTAAGAAGTGTTGGATTCACACACACACACACACAGAAACACACACACACACAGACACACACACGGACACACACACAGCTGATCATTTCTGCCTCTGGGATTCTCTCCAGTCATTTTCAGTGTTTTTATTGGCACAGTGGTAGAATTCATATTTATTACAATTGCATTACACTATGCTAGGTCTATAAAGATCTATAAAGAGCAATATGTGTCTCCTCAGAAGGCTGTTTAACTATCCCCGCCCCCACCGCCTATTATTCTTCCTTTACATATAGACTTAGGCGTGTCATCTGCAAACATAAAGTTGGATCTCTTTCTGCTCCTGTGCTGATTCAGCAGCATGGCTGTGTATACTGTAAGACTCTATTATTATTATTATTATTATAATTATTATTATTATTATTATAGACATGAACTCTTGAATAGAACCGTCTTTTTCCTAAACTGACACGAAAACAGAAATACTGATGTCAAAGCTACAGGTAAGGTCCTTGGTGTGGAAAAAAAGGTCTTGGCATGATGGAGACAAACTGTTGTTTTTTCAACACACACACACACACACACTATAGTGGAATATTGTAATGAGCTCACTAGGTTGCTTATTATTTCAACTCTTCATCTCTTCTTCTATTTCACATACATACTGTAATCTGTACACACACACACACACACATGCGGCTTCAACGGAATATCTCTTAGTTGATGTGCATCCTGTTAGATTCTTGGCATCCAGCCCAAACTCATACACCAGAATCCTCTCATTACCGCCGTGTTGTTGCATAATCGCGATCGCGCCGTTGTTTGCAAACCGGCCGACTTCGTTCGAGGCACAAAATCCAATTAGAAACTGACAGATCGGTCCATCAGTGCCTTTAAGATTGGTTATGTGTGCTTAAGTGGTGTATAGTAATAAGCTTAAGATTATTTCCCAGCATGTCACTACAAACTGGTCCTAGCTTCCTGACCACATTGTGACGTGAAGCATTACTGGTCATTCTGCCCCTCTGGTGCTTTGACTGTGGTCATTTCCACATGCAAAGCACCAGGATGGATCAGAGGGAACCACAAAAAAAGGCCAAATATTCAAAGAGAATGGAGAGAATGTTCAGCTTGCTGAATATGAGCGAGTTTCAAATCCACTGTACTGTAAAGAAAGTCCAGTGCCACAACTTGCTAGCTTTCATGCTAGGCTTATAAATCGATGTCAGTGCTCATAAATTGACACACGACACCAACAAATATGACCTCTGGCTATCACAGAGACACAGAGCAGGTGAAAGAATTAGTGTAATCAACCAGGGTCATCAACAAAAACAAGCAAGTATCACTGCAAAACCACATGGAGTTAAAAACTACAAAGATGATCATTTGTGACATACTGTTTTTCTGGTAATAAAAAAAAACTTGGAAAGTATTGAGACACATTTTGGATATTTTATTGTGTTCTAAAAACTCTGTTGACATCTGTGATCAAACTATATCAAGAAATAGCTCTGGCTATGGGTATAACACAATTTCTAAAGCTTTATAAAGTTCCCAGGTGCTCTATCATTGTGAAATGGAAGCAGTTTGGAACCACCAGGATTTCAGTTTGTGTCATGGAGGGCTTGGCTAATTCCCTGTTGGAACACTAGGTGGCTTTCCAGCAGGGGTTTGTTTATTCCTGTGCCATGTCTTTGTTTGTTTGTGTTCTCACGTGTTTGCCCCACCCGATCCTTAGCCTGTTCCCGTCTTTGCACACCTGTCCCTCGTGTTTCAATGATTACCTTCCCTATTTATACGGGTTCTGTTGTGTGTGTTTTTTTGCTGAGTCCTCGTCATTATTGTGTGCCTCTCCTGTTCTCTGGATTTTGTTTTGTGTGAGTTTTTCCCCAGTGTTCCCTGTGTCTGTCTATTTTTAAAATAAAGTATATTATCCCGACTGGCTGCTATCCCTGCAGTTTGGGTGTGATCTTGCCTTGCGGAGGCCACTGTTCAGGAATCTGGGCCTCCTGGTGGTCTAGGGGCAGGATCCCGTGCTCTTATTGCCACGGCCTGGGTCTGATTCTCGGGGCAGGGCACTAACCCAGCCACTGAAGAGTTACCGCTCAGTGCCGGTCCCAAGTCCAGATAAAATGGGAGGGTTGCATCAGGAAGGGCATCTGGAGTAAAACCTGTGCCAAATCGAAACGTGTGGACCAAATGATCTGCTGTGGCGACCCTGAACAGGGAGCAGCTGAAATCACGACAACAACATATACAAACATTAATAATGGAATCTATGCAAAAATTTTTGAAAAAAGTGAAATAGTCAGAATGCTTTCGGAAAACGAATTCTTTTGTGATCAACCTATCCAGATGTTGGATCTATTCATCCTATTATGTCTATCCATTTGTTTCTTAACATGACCAATGCTTTAGCGTTTTAGGAAATCTCCATGGCTGTGGAATAGCTGGAAAAAAAGCTAAAAACTAAAAAAAAAAAAAAAAAAATCCGGGAACATTGGGATGAAGCATTTCAGTTGTATGACGGAGTAGAAATCTGCCTGGGTTTTGTTCTTTGAGGTATTATGCCTCTGATCTGAGGCTCTACATCAAATCTGCTTTTCAATCATAGCAGTTGGCTGCCAGGAGTGCACTCAGCAACTCTTGATCGATAGAGCAAAGTGCACTCGGAGCATGCAATTACTGAGTCGGGGTGGGGGTGGGGGATCAGGGGGGGGGAGGGGGGTGGTTTCGGGGGGAAGAAAGATAATCAGTTTAGCATATGAAAGCCAAACACTTGATCCTAGATCATTACTGTGGAGGACTGTGACACATGCAAAAGGCCAAGCCGAGCGTTGAGCACTCGATGAGACCTCTAATCCGTGTTGTGTTTATATTTTTCTCATTTGATTTTAATGAGATTTCAATGTGCTGTCATTTATTTGCAATATCTGTGAGAGGGAATATAGATATAGAGACAGCAAATGTCTGTGATTAATTTCTAAACATCTACAAGATCTCATGCTTCAGTGTGAGCCTTGACAGCTTCCTCAAATTGCTGTGTGTGTGTGTGAAGGAGGAGTTGTGTAAATGTATGCCAGACTGATGCCCCTAGACACCTCATGGCTTCCGAAAGAGCCAATTAGCACTCTCAGTGACAGCACTTCTGTTCCCTTTCATTCTGTCTGCATACACACACACATGCGTGTACAGATGTGTGACAAATTAAATGAAAAAACAACATAATGTTGTAGCTTTAGCATACCTTGGCATAGGGTCTATGGGTCTACTGGACGGATAATCCTCACCGCTCCACAGGGGCAGGGTCATCCTGGAAAAGACCACCGTTTCTATCAAGGATCAGGTTTCATCACATCCTTTACAAGAACTTTGTATTGATTTGTACTGTCTTTCCTATAACTCAACCCAAACCATGCCAGCCATAAAAGGTTTTTCCTTTCACTTATCACCCATCTCAGGTCCCCAGTTTATATCATGGATCAGTTAACCAGTTTATGGTAATGCTGAGCCGTTCCACCGTTCTGCTTTCACCCTATCGCTAGATTTGACCATGAATCATTAGTGTTCAGTTGCCTTGTGATGTGTCTCGGATGAAACACATGCAAGTCTTCACCTACCCCAGTTAAGAGAGAGAGCTAGCTAGCAAGTGCTAGCGGTAAACAACCGAATTGGGAGACAATTGGGAAAGACAAACACAGCTGTCTAAACCACAGAGCAGTAATTAGGAACGAATACAGAAAGCAAACTCCCTAGATGACTTTTGCTCGACGTAATCAAGCTTGGAAATATCAAAATATCGAGAAACACACAAACAATATCCAAGCTAAAAGAACTTCACTACTCCATAACAAATAAATAAATACCAGAATCCATTTTCCTCTTTAAATATAATATTGACTCTTTCCCCCATTTGCTTTGTTTACTCTCTCTCTCTCTCTCTCTCTCTCTCTCTCTCTCTCTCCTGATTGGCTGCTTGCCTAAAGCTGTAAATTGCTCTTTATTGTCAGGGCAACTAATATCAGCTCAGGAACATCGTATCACACACTTAGGAAAAATATTGTACCTGTACTTGTGATGTGGATGGTATCCTCAAAAATGGCTTTTTATTTTCATTTAGTTTTTTTTATATAGATATCCAGAATGGTGCACTTCCAAAGTATTACTCTAAAAGATAATTCCATATATATCAGCAACTATGTACCTCAAATCATTGTTAAAAGTAAACATTATTGACATCACTATGTAATAGTTAGACAATGTACAAAAGATAAAGCATTGAGGAAAAAAACCCAAAGAAAGGTACTTCTTATTAAAGGTACAGTTTATAGTTTAATACTGGAGATTTTAGGGTGGATAGGCTGATGCACAGCTTTAACATCTTTAAAAATGTTTTTTTATCCACAGGAACTAATTACAATGAAAAACTTTATACACTAAGAATGTAAAGCTCTAAATGATAAATACGGACTATAGTGTGAGAGAGACAGTGAGTTTTGTGCGTCATCGAGCATCGCAAGCTGCCAGTCGGCAACCACAAATGTAAATATCACAGCAGTGGATAGAAGATAGGAGGAAGAGAGAAAGAGAGAGAGGGAGGGAGGGAGGGAGAGGAAGGGAGAGAACTCTCTCATATTAATGCATTCAGCACTACCAGGCTTTCAAAGCCAGTGCTAACCCCCAGAGCCCTGAGTCTAAAAATAAGAGACAGAGGGATGGAAGACAGAAAGAAAAATGAGGGGAGGAGGTAGAGAGAGAGGGGGGGTTTATATGCTACCCTTTATACCCTTTATACTCATCACAGAAGGTGCAGAGACAGTGGACAGCTGGACAAGGACCTTGAGACATTAATTAAATGCACTAGGGCTTTCATTAAGTAGTAATAGAATTTGGCCATATTTTCTTTTTAATGGAGATTTATTTATCTATCTTTTAATATTAATACCAAAAAGTGCTCACTATGAACCACTTAGTCATTGTTTCCCCTTTTCCCCTGCAGTTCCCATGGCGACCAAGGCTGTTTTATTTTGTATTTTGTTCTAGTCTTGCATCTACCTCCGTCCTGTCGTTTGCTTGTTACCTGATTGCGTTCACCTTTATGTTACGGTCTGATATTTTCCATCTACATACCGTATCATGTCATTGTTTGTTGCAAAACCTTATTGTGCATTATTATTATTATTTAAATCTGTTTCCTGGTTGTTTTCCTTTTTTGCCTGTGTGTTGACCTTGATTATGAATTACCCTTGTTCCATGTTACCCGCATGTGTTATGACCCTCAACATGGACTTTAATAAATGTTGTTGGCTTTGCCCTAATTAAGCTTACGCTGAGTTTCTACACTTCAGTTCTTCCTCTTGCTGCAAATGAACAGTTGGTCTGAGGATTAGATTGCTGCTGTCTGGTCTATATTCTAATCTTTGGCACATAACAAACACAACTAGGAATGCACTGCAGGCTTATCTTCATGAAACTCTGCAAGGTCAATTGAGTGATTTACAAAATTTGGTGATATGGCTTTGGTGAGGAATCCCACTTTGACATAGAAGATCACCCTGGAGTTATCTGGCCACCAATATGTGTAGTTCTCCCACTTATTCTGAAGTGATCAGAGGCTGGTGAGTGTATTATTCAGGTTGGTTGAAAGTTGCCCCCATCCTGGCCTAGGTCCTGGCCACTAGAAGCAGGTTGACAATCAGCTCCACCACACAGGAATTGGAGTGTTTGTTCCAGCGGTAGCCATAAGTCAGCTGATACCACATACAATCCAACTAATCAGACCACTGCCTTTTTAAGATTGGCTGCAATGGCTAGTTCAGAGGAGACCATTTTTTGTTCATTACTGAGGCCATGGTGGTCCAATTCTTCCAGCGTGGAAGAATCTCTCAGATGTGGGTGGAATCTCTCATCATGGTCCTGCTAACCAAGAACTCTGCTTATAATGAAACAACCAGGAGCGGGGGAGTGGTAGCTCAGTAGTTAAGATGTTGGACTACTGATCAGTAGGGGTCATTAGTTCAAATCCCACCACACTGCCACCATAGCTTGGTCCCAGAGCAAGGTCCTCCTCAACCCTTAATGACCCAGGTGTATAAATAAGAGCAATGTTGCTCTGGATAAAAATGATGATGCAAATCTTTAATAAAAATTATGCGAATGTAAACCCATGTTCTATTACATGGAGGAAGAATTCTAGGAGATCAGGGTGGTAGGGGATGTGGAATACTCTGTTCTGAGATGCTTTTCTGCTCACCACAGTTCATTTGAGTTAAATCTGGGCTCTGACCTCTCTCATCATAACTGAACTCTCACTCACATAATGTTTCACTGTCTCTTCACACTTTTTCCGTTCATTCTGATGGTTGACACGAACGTTACCCGAAGCTGCTGGCCCTTATCTGCAAGATTTTATGAATTGGACTGCTGTCAGTGCATTTGACTGAGTATGAATGAGTAAGTGTACCCAATAAAGTGGTCAGTAAGTGTAATTCCTTGCTATTTGGAGGCAGCAGAGAATTCGCTGATAAGTTTCCAATGAGAGCTGACCATGAAACAGCGGTATCCATTCATACCGAAAGACAACCAGACTCTTGGCAACCCCTGTAACCCTGTGCAAAATGAAATTAGCATATACACACAAACTGAAAAGTGGCTTAAACCAAAGCCATGACCTACCTAAAGAAAGAACAACTTTAAGAACACAGCAACCAACAGTGAGAACGAGTCGACCTCTATGTGCCATAATGAGATGGAAATGCATTCATCTGTGGCTTACACTGCAGGAAAACAGACTAATTTCACTGGTTTTCTGGAAGGCTATGCATGCACACACACACACACACACACACACACACATACACTTCTGTATTTAAAAAAATCCTTGTCCTATTTTTATCTAAACTAAAACCTGAAAACAAACACCTCTAAATTTACACTAGCTGAGAACACACACACACACAGACAAACTTATAATCTTTTTGGAAGTTCCACTGGATGCTACTGGTTCTATCAACTATCAACTAAATATTATTGCTGTGCTCTATACAGTACACAGGAGTGGGTTGAGGACAATACAATACACCATCCAGAAGTCAAGGTTGTAAAGAAGGCAATGGTCGAAACAAAATTCGAGCATGGAAAAAGGGTCAAGCTACAAGAAAAGGGTGATCTAGGGTTGGCAAGACTTCGCTAGGATTTTTCAAGTTCTTGGAAACCAAAGGTGCTTATCAAGTGGATCAGGACCTTCTCATGGAGATGTAATGTTTTGAGAAAATGAGATGATATTATTCTTTATAAAAACTTCCCATCTTCACTAAAATCCTACCTTATGAGAATTGGGTTCAAATCCTATTAGTACCATGTGATATCTGTTTGTAATTTATCAAAGGACAAGGACTGGTCAGTTTTCTCAAGAGACCATCCCTGTAACCCTGGGTAACAAACTGATACACACACCACACACAAAGGGGCAATTTCGAGTATCTAATCCATGCATGTTTGATGATTGGGAAGTGATAAACCAGCCTGGAAATTGATTCCAATTAAATTTGTGGAAAAACTGAAAAGCTAATTGAGCAGGTTTCAGCGCTGCCTCAGGCTACATGACTTTTCCTGCGATACTGGAGATGGATAATAGAGTTAATACCCTGCATTATAAGTTAACATGACAATCCATTTAATTACAATACACTGTAATTTGCATTATGCGGTAATTAAAGTGCTGTGATTACATGCTGTCATATTGTACCAACCTTCGAGTGCGTTTCGTTCCGCATGCATTCATTATATTCGTTGACGTCTGGGAAAAAAAAGGACTGAGAGAAATTCCAAAATAAATGATATGTAGTTTTCACAAATCGTGATGCTTGTATGTCTGACCTATATTTTAGTGGTGTCTCTGGTCTAATGCAACCATTTAAAATTTGTCTCTGGGCTTTGTCTCCACGGCAGGCTGTGATGCTCTGTGTGTTCTGACACCTTTATGTCAGAACCAGCATTTTGTGCTACAGTAGTTCTTCTGTAGGATTGGACTAAATGAGCCTGCCTTCACTCCCCACACACATCATGAGTCTTGGGTGACAATGACCTTTTCAGTTCCAGTTCACTGGTCGCCCTTCCTTGAAGCACATTCAGTTGGTGCTAACCACAGCATACCAGAGAACAGCCCACAAGTCCTGCTACTTTGGAGATGCTCTGACCCAGTGGTCAAACTATCACAATTAGGTCCATCTCAAAATCACTCAGATCTTTACACTTGCCAATTTTTCCTGCTTCCAACACATCAACTTTGAGAACTTACTGTTGCCTAATATATCAATCCCCTTGACCAGTGCCATTGCAATAAAACAATCACTTCATCTGTCAGTGGTTTTAATTGTACAGCTGATCAGTGTACATCTACATCAAGAAATCTGTAAAGCTGCTTTGTGACATTGTATTTTGTAAATAAATGCCTCACAAATTTAAAAAAATAATAATAAAACAAATTTAATGAATCTAAATCCAAAATAAATTGATGGATCTGATCTGTATTAAAACACCATGGTATTAGGACTGAAAATGCAGTAGAATTAGCATAAGCCAATTTGTACTGGAAATCTATCTTGTAAGAGATATTGCATCTCTTCTACAAGACAGCATTAGTCTCTCATTTTTCATGTTATGAATCCAGATTCTCTGGGTGCTTTGTGTTTCTGAGCCTTCAACACTTCATTCCAGATAAGAACATCTGCTAAATAATGAAATAGAATTGGTCTTGGTATGCAAGTCACCACAGTGTATTAGAGCTTGTTTGTCTTTTTCCTGTCCTCCAATTATACAGTTTTTGTACTATCCATCTCCCTTTATCCTAATATAGGAAGCACATGGTGTGTCATTATGCATTATGGATTTTCAGATGTGTCATAACTCAGACGACAGACTCAAAGCTATCGGATAGCACAGTCAGCACTCTTTACAAGATTCTGCTGACTGCATTCGAAATATTAGCGATGCAGTGAGGGTATATCCTTAAAAATGCCACATTAGGTTAGATTAGATTAGAAGCCATCGTTACTCAGACGGAGATGAAAACTGGAAAAAAAAAACAAAAAAAAAAGGGAAACACAATAAGAACAATTTAAAAATAGGATTATACTAGAGGTTGGGAGGAACTGAAGCTTGAGGTTTAAGATTTAAGACCAGCCAAAAACTAATATGAGAGAACAAATTAGTCAAATGTTTTTATTTTAATTCACTCTAACATTCATTTAGGGCAGCAAACATATACTAGGAGTTCTGCTAGAAAAAAAAGCAACATAAAGTTTTAGTATACTCTTTTAGTCGATTCAGTAAGGTTGCAAGTGTTCATAACAGGGGTCAAAACACAGGCAAATGGGGTTAAACAAGTGTAACCAATGATCATAGACAAGTAAATCAGCCATGAATCCAAACCAGGAAACTCCAACAGGAGAATCCAACAACAACACAGGACTGAGAAAATATGGCTCACAATAGGCGTAAAGAAACAACAAGTCAACTAATTATAAACTAAACATTGAACAGGTGCGCACAAATAGGTAACCAACCAATCACAGGAGTGGAGAAAAACACAAAATATCCTAAAAAGCATTTCCACTTTTGAGAGCTGGGAATTTTCTAGTAATCACACTACCTAGACATGAATTGGAGCATTTGGAACATAATCTAGTTCAGTCCCACAGACAATACATTTCGTATATACAGAATATTCATCCATCATGGTCTTGAATAATTCTCTTTCTCTTTCTGTGTGTGTGTGTAACTGTAGATGGTTTCTAATAGGAGAGCAGAAGCACTGCAATGATACAAAATGAGAACCTTTGTGTCATTATGGACTGCTGACTGAGCTGAACTGTGTGTGTGTGTGCCCATAAAGTTCAGGTTTCTGTACAAAAACAGTGGATGTGAATTTAATTCCTCTAGCCTTTATATAATCCCACATTCTGTCTTTGCTTAATCTTGGACTTGATATAAGTCAGTAGATCTGTGTTTAGAAGCAGAATCATCGATTTCTTACTTGGATAAATAACCTAGAGCATATATCGAACCTGCTTAAGAAAATACAACAGATTAAGCCATGGCTTTAGCAAAAGTATATTACAAAACTTGTATAGGTCATTGTACATCCAGGGGAACGGAGTTTCATAAACAAGGATAAAAATGGGTTAAAGGAGTACCAAAAAAGTAAATGCCGATCATAATTCAACTTTGAGAGACCTAATCCTGTAAAGAAAGACTAAATTTATCTAATGTACCTTCAAGAGTCTGTACTGTAATATAAACTGCACACATATGACCTTTGGATAAGATGCGAGTATGTGGTTTACACACTAGGGGTTGCACCTGGGTGGTGGAGAAAACAGCAAGGCAGATGGTAGATGAAGCACGCTAAATGTACTTTGATGACTAAATGAAACCTATTCCAGTCAACTGCACATTGCATAAGACTCTTTCATTTTCTTTTGCTTTAACACTTTCATATAACTTGTTTGGTTGAAGTTGAGAGGTGAGTGCAGGACACTAATCCCACCTTTTCCTGAACTCCGCCTGTCTGCTAAAGATTATTATATATGAAATTTACACTCTGGTGTAGGTTACATTATCCAGTTTCACTCAGGTAGTCATAGAACACGACCAACCTGAACTCATGCTTCCAAGACCCTGGAAAAATCTCAGACCTGCTTATTGACCTCTAAGTAGGGGGTCTATTGATTTACATGAGCTTCTATGCTGTGCATTGTCCATTCCAGAATCAACTATTTACACCGAGCCACCAGCTTGTTGAGACAAGTGCATTCCGTCACACTCGTAGCTGGGTGAAAATTCACATCGGTAGTTGCTGTCAGACTGGGCATACCAAATCTGTATACGAATTATTCTGAAACACAGCAATCACTTCACGGATGTTATGGTCACATGGTGGGTTAGTGTGCCTGCACCTCTGGGTTTGATTCCTATGTATCCTGTGTACAGAGATCCATGTTCATCAGGGGTTTCCTCTGGGTACTCCAATCTCCTTCCTCAGCCCAAAGACATGCCTTGATTAGGACTCTAAGAAATCCTCCATCAGACCAAACCTGCTTATTGACCTATAATGGGCATCTTAAAGGTCCAGAAAGGACCTTTCCTTTTGGGATAAAAGTCAAAGGTTGTTGAAACAAGTCGATTCCTGGTTCATCCAAAAGCACTGAAGTATTGCAGCATTGTAGATGGTGGCACATGAAGAAATTCTAACGGACACAGATGCTAGATTTGGTGTTTGGTTTGAGAAGTGAGAAGATACGGGGTTCAAAGCAGGGTTAATGGCTAAATGCATGAAGCCAAGTAAGACATTGTCTCCAACATCTCAAACCTAAGATTCTTCTCATCCTGGAGTCCTTAGTAGAGAAGAAGCTGGATATAAAAACAAGTCAGCCAAATCTAGACTGTACATGAACTCCTAGCGAGGAAGGTTACCTCCAGAATGTCAGAGCATTCTTTGATTTGTCCACCTCTAAAGGCATCTACCTTTCTAATGGATTTCAAAGTAGAACCTCTTTGGAGAACTAACTATAGATATTTATAAATGTCTTGAACATAAAATGATCAACAGTTTCTCCAACAGTGGTACTTGCAAATGCTAGAATAAAAATCTTCTTTAGATTAGTAAAACCTCTTTATATGTAGCTTTATAGGATGGTCCTACTTAAGAATCTTTCTGATGGAGAAACCTTAAAAGGGTTTAACCTTTAGGTTCCCTTAAAGAGTACCATGGGTTCCCTTTTAAGCCTGGTTCCTCCTTCACAGTTTCAAGGTTTCTTCATGCCTTCTCAGGAAGTTTTCCCTTGCTGCTCGAGACTTCAAACTGGGCATACACAATCTTATAATGATTTTGAAACACAGCTTTAGCTTGAAGTATGTTATGGGCACATGGTGGCTTAAGGTTTAGCAAGTTTGCCCCCACACCTTTAGGGACTGGGGCACAATTCACACCTCCGTATGCACAGAGTTGACATGTTTATCGAGGGGTTATCTCTGGGTATTCCAGTTTCCTTCCCCAGCCTTTGCTTTGTAGGCTAATTGGCATCTCTAAATTGTCCTAGTGCCCTGCGATTGGTCGGTACCCTGTCCTGGATGTCCTCTGCCTGGTGCCTCGAGTCCACCGGTAGTCTCTGATGACCCTTTTTCAAAAAAAGGATGTATGGATGGATGGATGTTATGTCCAACTAGTTAACACTGGAGGAAGTCTGCATTTCTGGATATAAATTCACCATATGACTTCTATGTAACTAAGTAGGAAGTCTTCAACTGGTGGATTCAGTTCTGACTTTTTTGCTGCCATTTTGTTGGCATTCTTTCAAATTCAATCTTTCAAATTCAACTGAATGTAATGAATTGATTCTTATGTGATTCTTTTGTGATCTTTTCCAGCTGTTTCTGCCATGAGAAGCAGCGCCTCTGCATTCGGCTTTGCTGTGAGTACACATTAACCAAACCCTTTTTTCCCCATCTCATTAAGGACATGCTTGACCTGCGGTTCGGACTGATCGATAGTTTTGTGTGTTGCTTTTCAGTTTGATGCCGCACTAGACGTACTGAGCTCCATCATTGTGCTGTGGCGCTACAGTAATGCAGCAGCCGTGCACTCTGCCCACAGAGAGTACATGTGAGTACCGAGACCATACTGGTGCTTAAAAGTGTTTGAGGTGGATTTCGTCTAGTCAGAGCAGAGAATTGAGGCCAGATTTGGTTGCATTCAGGCACAGAGGGCAAAGCTGTTCAGCTGTAAGCAGCCACATTTAAATATTTTAATAGCATTTGTAATATAGGCCAGATGAAACCATTTCTTGTGTGTGATTGCAGTTTCAGTCTCATTATGGTTGAGCAACCAGATTGGGATGATCATCAATGTTATTCCATGGTGTTCTGTGGGCCAGGATTGGGCCATTTGTTATACTTAAGGTCAATAACAGAGCTTAAAGGGATATGCTAGTGTCTTTTGCTTGAATCCTTTTTCTATCTATAGTACAAGTCTGACATTTTGACATAGAAACTAGTTTTCTTACTCACATGATAACATGACCATGTGCAGATGTCTATTAATTACAAACATAGGCAATGGACAAACACTGGACAAATGGTCAAACCAACAGGGATACTTAAACAATGGGATAAATTTTGGCAAGACTTTGCAAAGTTTGTGCTTATAGTCAAATAAAATAAACAAGAAATGAGGAATTGATATAAATTTTGGTGACCTCTGTTGGCATGGAGGGGTATTGGTCTTGTCAAGGCTGATAGGATTGAAGGTAAAAAGCAGGCATATTTCTTCAAAAGAAAGAACAAAAGCAAAGCATTATATATGTGACTGTGTTGCTAACAGTGTGTCCAAATTGGATCAGTGTTTTTAATCTGTTATTAGTTATACATGAAACAAGTTATCACTGTTATCACTCCTCAGGAAGACTTTGGAATATTGGAATATTTAATGGTATGCTTTTACCTCTGACTGTTACGCTATGTTCAAGCATACAGTGACTCACAGCGACCAGAGATCATTCGTTTTCTGTGAGAGCTGGCGGTATGTTCGACAGCAACTGTTAGCAACTAGATGTGGGCATATCCAGTGAGTTTATCTTATGCAAATCAGTGCAGGGAATATCAATGGGAGTAAAGACAGTAGAGATATACTCTGCTGAATTTTTAGAAACAAACTTTGGAATGTTTCGTTTTAGCAGCTAGAAAACTGGAAAATTTGGAATGCTAGTGATAAATCAACTACTGATAGACGTTATTGCTATAGCAACCAATTGTAGGAACGCCTGCTGGTGACTTCATAGTAAAGTGACTGGAACCATGTGTAGAAAATTTAACCATATCGGTAATGCTTTAATAATAACAAAAAAAAAAAACATAATTGAGAATTCAACAAGCACTGTGGTAAATTATGGTTAAAAGGAAGTATGTCTACAATACGTAATTAAAATTTTGCCTCAAGGTCACAACCTACTCATTCGCAGTTAACAAGCATGTGTTCATTAAACAACAGTCTTGATAAAATACTGAATTCTCCTCCATCAAAATAAATGCGGATGATCCTTTACTCTGGAGAAGAGACAGGTGGCTCGTGTCTCACGGGACCGAGGAAAACCGGCGTTCCATTTGAAATGTACCCCTTAGATACACACTCTGTGTGTGTGGTAGTCAATCCGGTGACTGTTATCAGAGCCGGGTCGAGAGAATAGCGGATGCTAAAGGTCAGAGAGGCTTTTGTGGGCTATGTGAAAGCCAGGGAAGTAGAGGACAAGCAGAGACAGGCGGAGAACACAAAAGAGAGGCGTGAAGAAATGCAGGCTAGCAGCTAGCGGCTTCATCAGAGTAGCAAACCGCAGTCTCCTGAGGATTTTGTGGCTGCGGGGGATGGGATACAGACAGAGATGAGAGATGAGACAGCTGAGCTTGGAACCTGAGGTGTACTTAAAGCGAGTCTGCACTGAGAGGAAAAGGAAAGAAAAGTGTCGAATTTTGCTGGCAGCTCTGTAATGTGGAAGCTCTCCAGCTTTCTTCTGATAGCTCCGTTTAAACAGCCTGGAAACCACATGGCTCTGCTTGGGTTCCAGTCATCGAAGCACCAGGAGACTCTGACGCCAGAAATAAGGTGTGGACAGATGGGCAGAGAACGAGAGAGAAGAAAGAGAGAGAGAGAAAGAAAGAGTGTGCAGCAGAGTGTAGTCTCTCCGAAAGGCACACTGGAGCTTTCTGAGTGGCTGCGGATCATTTAAACAGCCTCTAATGACAGGAGCGGGTTGTCCGTGTCACTTGCTTCGTTAGCCAGCAGATTTACACACACACACTGAACCACACACACACACACAGACTTAAAGAGGGAATGACTGATGAGGCGAACAAGTGAACAGGGAAAAGAAGAAAGCAGAGAAAACAGGGCAATAAAAAGAAGAGAGGCATAATGCAGAGAAAATTAGCGGCTCAGGATGACACGAGGGGAACGAGGCAGCCTGGAGGATGTGGAATTATATAGATGAATTGTACATGATAGAGTGAGGGTCAGGGTTGCCATAACAACAAGAAGTATGCGAGTCCTTTCTGGCTTTAGCTAAAAAAAAAAACATTAGCTAATGTTAGTTTGGCATGTCAGCTGACAATTCGGTTATTTAGCAAAGTTTAGCAGCCATCGTGATGGTGTTAGATTCTATTAAAGCTGTTCTCTAGTTAACAGAGCTAAAAAAGTTAAACCATCAAGCCTCTGATATTCAATAACATTTTCCTTTTTGACTTCTGTCTCTTCAGAAAATATTGCTCTGTTTTCTGATTTGCTATTTAGATAGATAGATAGATAGATAGATAGATAGATAGATAGATAGATAGATAGATAGATAGATAGATAGATAGATAGATAGATAGATAGATAGATAGATAGACAGACAGACAGATAGATAGACAGACAAACAGATAGATTTCTTTTATCTATTTTCTGTGTGGAACTTCCTGTTAGTCAGATTTCATAATAATCCTGTTTTTTTCCTCTTCTGAATTGTGGTGATATACATTTCACACAGTCTGGCTTGAATCTCCGAACCTCACAAGCGCATTTATTTAATCCAGAGGAACGGAAATCGACTCATTGGACACTTTTTAATCGTTATAAACAAAGGAATGATTTTCTGGCTGAGAGTCTGATATAAAAATGAGTCAGGACTCAGTTGGCTTTCAGTCTGAGATTATTGTTTTCCCCTCAGTTTTACACATAATATTATTGGTTGAAGATCAAATTGTAGCTGCTTATGAACATCTCAGAGAGATCTATCTATCTATCTATCTATCTATCTATCTATCTATCTATCTATCTATCTATCTATCTATCTATCTATCTATCTATCTATCTATCTATCTAAGTGATTGAGCATTTGGTTAATTATAATGAATTATATTGTTAAGACGGGTACCACCAGGCTAACATGCATCACCAGGGTGTTAACTTTAGTTAAAGCATTCAGAATGTTCCCAGTAAAGTGTGCACGTTTGTGAGAGCCTTCTATTTTTAAATCTTCTTTCAAATATCAGACTTTAGGAGCTGACCTTTGGAACACAAGCTCAGCATCTGGTAGCTTCTCCTCCTCCTCAAGCCCTAATCATTGTGTCTGGCGCACACACACGAGTGCTAGAATAAAGCTTCTTCGACGAGGCCGGCTTCCTTCCTGAGGATGAGGATAAAATTTGGAGGATGTGGAAAAGGCCAGTGAAGGTCAGAGAACAGTGAGTGTAGGATACAAACCCTGAGCTAATTTGAAGTGTGTGATGCCGCTCACACTTCGGTGATCAGAATGATGTCTGAAGCTCAAATAAAACTTTTGGTGTCAAACTGGAGAAAGAGAAAAGCTCCAGCTGTGCTTGTTGAGGGTGAACTTAAAGAAATGAGTTTTTTGATAGATAGATAGACAGACAGACAGACAGTCAGACAGGCAATAGATAGATAGATAGATAGATAGATAGATAGATAGATAGATAGATAGATAGATAGATAGATAGACAGACAGACAGACAGACAGTCAGACAGGCAATAGATAGATAGACAGACAGGCAGACAGATAGATAGATAGATAGATAGATAGATAGATAGATAGATAGATAGATAGATAGATAGATAGATAGATAGATAGACAGGCAATAGATAGATAGATAGATAGACAGACAGACAGACAGACAGACAGTCAGACAGGCAATAGACAGACAGGCAGACAGATAGATAGATAGATAGATAGATAGATAGATAGATAGATAGATAGATAGATAGATAGATAGATAGATAGATGGTCAGACAGGCAATAGATAGATAGATAGATAGATAGATAGATAGATAGATAGATAGATAGATAGATAGATAGATAGATAGATAGATAGATAGATAGATAGATAGATAGATAGATAGATAGATAGATAGATAGATAGATAGACAGACAGACAAACAGACAGGCAATAGATAGGTAGATAGATAGATAGATAGATAGATAGATAGATAGATAGATAGATAGATAGACAGACAGACAGACAGACAGACAGTCAGACAGGCAATAGACAGACAGGCAGACAGATAGATAGATAGATAGATAGATAGATAGATAGATAGATAGATAGATAGATAGATAGATAGATAGATGGTCAGACAGGCAATAGATAGATAGATAGATAGATAGATAGATAGATAGATAGATAGATAGATAGATAGATAGATAGATAGATAGATAGATAGACAGACATGCAATAGATAGATAGATAGATAGATAGACAGACAGATAGATAGATAGATAGATAGATAGATAGATAGATAGATAGATAGATAGATAGACAGACAGACAAACAGACAGGCAATAGATAGGTAGATAGATAGATAGATAGATAGATAGATAGATAGATAGATAGATAGATAGATAGATAGATAGATAGATAGATAGACAGACAGACAGATGGTCAGACAGGCAATAGATAGATAGATAGATAGATAGATAGATAGATAGATAGATAGATAGATAGATAGATAGATAGATAGACAAAATAGACAGAAAGATAATAATAATAATACTATCTAATAATATGTATTAATACTCTTCAGAAATAAATCTCGAATGAGTAAAAGGAATATGCTAACTAGTTGAGAAAATGACATCTGGGGACATCAGTAACAGGAAGTGTGTCAGGATCGGCGCTGGAAGGATAATCGGGAGAGTTCCTGCTGGACTAGTCTTATTTATTTATTTATTTAATTTCTAGAGAAAATCAGCAATCCAGTACTAAGCCCTGCTTTGTGCTGAACAGCAGTTAGTAATCAGCTACTGAGACAAGCACTACAGTGGCTAGATTTTCAAACAGATTTTCTCAGTGGTGAAAAAAGTGACAGAGCAGATTCATGTAGTCTGTTATATTATTACAGGACACTCTGAATCTAGTTCTGGGATAAACACAAGACAGTATTTATGATTACTACAGCAGTTCTTAATCACAGATCTGTACCCTCTTCCTGTGTTTCAAAGACAGACAGATAGACAGACAGAAAAATAGATAGATAGATAGATAGATAGATAGATAGATAGATAGATAGATAGATAGATAGATAGATATACGCAGAGACAGACTGATAGATAGATAGATAGATAGATAGATAGATAGATAGATAGATAGATAGATAGATAGATAGATATAAATAAAATAAATAAAATAAGCATCATGTAAAACAATAACTCTACTAAAACTCAAGATTTAGCTAATAATAGTCCACTTT
Source organism: Hemibagrus wyckioides (assembly GCF_019097595.1). Taxonomy (NCBI): domain Eukaryota; kingdom Metazoa; phylum Chordata; class Actinopteri; order Siluriformes; family Bagridae; genus Hemibagrus; species Hemibagrus wyckioides. Next base: position 15,258,637 of record NC_080736.1, on the reverse strand, counting down.
GCTCATTTCACTCAATAGCTACAAATAATATCTATTATTACTCTTCAGAAATAAATCTCATTATACAGCTGGCAGGATGTTATTGCTTTTTTCTCTCTAGGGACATCACATAACTGACCAGAATATGGAGAAAGAACAAGCAAAGAAAGAAAAATAAAAAAATAACGGCACAGGAGTAATTACAGCTCAATGCAGAGAGAGAGAGAGAGAGACAGAGAGAGAGAGAGACAGAGAGGGAATGAGAGAGAGAGAGACAGACAGAGAGAGAGAGAGACGGAGAAGGAGGGAGAGAGAGAGAGAGAGAGATGGAGAGAGAGAGTGTGTGTGTGAGAGAGAGAAAGAGAGAGAGAGAGAGAGAGAGAGAGAAAGAGACAGAGAGAGAGGGAGAGAGAGAGAAAGAGAGAGAAAGAGGGTTATTAAGAAAACTAGACTAACAGTCACTGTGAACTAACAAACAATGTAAACACACTCTCTACCTAACCATGCATAACTAGACCATCTGACACACACATACGCACACACGCACGCACGCACACACACACACACACACACACACACACCATTTTGGTCTCTTCTGGCCTGATTGAATTAAATCCAGCGCAATTAAATCCAAAAAGTTCTCTTGAGGAGTTCTCTGGCAGCAGGAGCATGTGTGGGCGTGTGTGAATATCGTTAGTGAAAGAACCTTGGCTGGAAAGGTTTCGAGAGTAAAGCTAATTATTCCCCAGCAGTGCAGAGCAGCGAGGATGAGCTCCGGCAAACAGCCCGACATCAGCTGGAGAGCTGCTAAGACCTGCCTCTATGGGAGGGAAAAAGGGGAGCATGTAAACCGTTTGTGCTGGTGTTCTCACACAGCGCTGTATTAAACTCTGAGGTTAATGCGATCGGGAATCACTGTGATGTGTGGAATAAAAACAAACCTTCATGTTTTCATCATATGATATCCCTTATTGGAATCCTTTTGCAGCAGCTGCTCCATATTTATTTAATCACATCATAACATTCATTAGGGTAATGAAACAAAAGTAAAAAAAAAAAAAAAAAGTAATAAAAAATCATAGCACATACTGGCATGTTTATGGGAAGTGGGATGAAACCTGAGAACCCTGAGAAAAACCCACTGACACACACAACTCCAGTCATATCTGAGCTGTGAGGCTTAATGATTCAATTAACAAACACAAAAAGCTTTAGAACAGATCAGAAACTATTACAATTATTTCAGCATTCCTTCCACACACACTTTATCGTTATAGAAGTATTTCCTGAAGAATGAAAAAAAAAAGAAGCAATTACAAATTGTATTCGTGTTTTTTTAAATTGTGGCATAATTCAAACAAAAACACATCATTGTGTTTACACACTTGTACAATGCCTGACAAATTTTTAATGCGAATGCAAAGTCTGTGTGCAGTCGCATTTCTGCATGTCCTGCGAGTTATGACCCTGTCGTATCAAAATAATGATAGTAATTACTCCGGATCCTGCTTATTCTTCTGTAAATACAATTTGCAATTCCTTTTCAAAATATTCTGGAAAATACTTCAGTAGTAAATGATAGAAAGTCTTTATATGAAATCAGTACTCACATTTTTGTTCACAATACTTATCTCACTCTAGATTGTGTACATACCTCACATCTGTATATATGTTTGGACAGTCACTTTCACTTTTTACATTCTGTTGCACTACTTCTCATGCAAGTCACTTTATACAGTATTTATTTAACTTATTCTAGCTCTTTTCTAAAATTGTGTACATCTGTACAGACATTTCATACCTGTGTATATGTTTGCACCTGACACCAAGACAAATTCCTAGTACTGTAAAGTGCTCTTTGCTGACCCTTTGCTGTACCTGGCAATAAAACTTTTTCTGATTCAGAATAGCAATCACTTAAGGTTTATTTATTTGTTTATTTATTTATTCTATTTATTTATGTCATATTTAAATAAATGATTTATATAGCAATTTTGAAAATTTTACAGAAAATGCAAATAACTAACTAACTAAACAAATAAACAAAATAATTAATTAATTTATTTATTTATTTTGAAGACCAATCAATATTTTCAGTAACTATTGGTTTGAGATATAAAAGACTTATTTATTTATTTATTTATTTACTATTATTATTATTATTATTATTAGTAGTAGTAGTAGTATTATTACTACTACAATTTGCAAGTATTTTTTAAATTGTCCAGAAAATACTAAAATAATTATTAATTAATCAATTTATTTATTTGGTTGTTTATTTAGTTTGTTTGCTTGTTTACTGTTGGTAATTAACTGAGTTAATAAGTTGATTAGTTAAAGAATATTTCTATGCATTTATTTCGTTAAGAATATTTGCTTGAAATGTGTAAATATTACCATCGTGTAAAAAACATAACCCTATGTCCCCCAGTCATGTTATTGAGTTTAGATATCTAGTTGGCAGTAGCTGGGACCAGCTGTTACTAACAGAATTGAGTCAGAGCTCATGAAAAAATAGATTAAAATGATACATTATTATGATCCAAATGCATGATTAACCACCACCACCACCACCACACCTCAGTGCCACTACTCCTATCCCGACGGTTGCCATAGCAATAACTACATTCATAATTCATAATACATTCGATTTTTGTCAACTTTGTCACGTCGCTCATGTGGACACGCCCATATCTATTCGTCAACAGTCGCTTCGTTCATGTCCTGTAGTCATCAGCAGCTGCAGAAAACGATCTCTGGTCACTTTGTCGCTGCATGTGTGAACATAACAGTTCTCCTGTGTAGGATATGAGGTTACACTAGCCTACTGATAAGGCTACTTAGCTAGCTAGATCATGTGCTAATACACAGGCTAAGAATAAAGCTTTAGTTATCACATACATCATAGCAGCTATCAACTTTAACCTTAATAATATTCTTAATAATAAGAGTGTGTCAGAAGAAAGAAGAATTTCTTGAAGATTTTTTCTGTAAAAAATCCAAGACTGTAAAATAATGTTGATAACGTCCTCAACTTTTGGTCTCTAGGTTAATGTAAATTTTCAAACTTGCTTTCAGCCCAATTCTAACGTTTCTCATATTACTTACTGATGTTTTAAGACTTTTATTATCTGCCTAATTTGCTTGAGCTACTTTATCTACGACATCCAAATGTACTCAGGATTCTAAAGAAGGTTAATATGATACTCAATCAAATGGGTAGATGGTTAATATGCTCATAATAAGCTGTATAAAATAGAAGAAGGACTTCTCCCTAAGCTCGTCGTTTAAAATCCGCCTTCAGACGTGAAGTTGTAATCTGACCTTTAAAAGAGAAACTCGGTATCCGGTAACGTCTCAATTTACTCCCTAATCAAGCTGTTTGAATTCTGAGCACAACCCTGATCTTCTACAATAAAGTGGTCCCAGCCATCCCCAGCATGCCTATTGCAATAGCACCATGAGAAAGAACATAGAGAAAGATGCTAACCTTTTCTCTTTATATTTTCATCATACGCCATGTTTTATTGTTTATACACTACCCAGTGTTTTAAATTAATATTACTGACATCATTTCTAATGACATCTAGAAATATCAGATGTATAGTCACTCCAAATGTGTCAAGACAAATTGGAGTATTCTTAAAAAAATCATGTGAAATACTGAATCTGTTATACTTACAACAGTTAGCGCTGATTCACTCCGCTCTAATCTGATTGGTCGAGCTTGTGTTCCATGAGTTCCTGCTTTTCCAGTAGCCGATCTGGGACGATTCATTGTTTGTGTCGCATCTCCGCTCAAGATAAAATTCCACTTCCTAGTTGGAAACAGTTAGTAAAGTAGAGTTAGCGACGTTATTAGAAGACGGATCGATATTTTCAGTAACTTTTGGCTTGAAATATAAAAGTTTTTCAGATGAAGGCGAAAATGAAGAAAGGACACCAATTTCACCAGAAGCACCTCTAACAGGACTGTAGAAATTGATGTTAGCTAGCTAGTCAGGCCTTTTCTGGATCTGATTAGCAAAAATAAACAAAATGTTTGGTCATATTGTGTCTGAAACGTCACTTACTCACAATCGTTGTATAAAATTAATACCGTACTTGTAGTTGTGCAGTCATACTGAATATCAGCGTGGCAAATATCTGTAAATATTCCTAAATATGCATATGATTACATAACATTCTTTAATCCAGTGAGATTTTTAATTGTGGTGGAATTTCACAAAGTTTGGACTGTCATCAGAGACTGAGCTACAGTAACTAGAGCATGCAGTCCATCTTGGCTCAGCGTGCCTTGACAACACCAGCTAGTCATAGATCATTTTGTAAAGGTCACGTATAAACATGTTGTGGTAAATATTTATTTATAATATCTCTGCCACAGAATAAGCTTGAATTTTCAGTCTTACCACCAAGCCTAAAGGGCAGCATTAGCATGAACAGATGGAGGTTCAGGAATGCCTTAAGGACGAAGGTTTCTCTGTAACAAGACAAGCTAAGTCTAAGTGGTGATTGCTGCTGCTATAAAGTAAGTGATAACAGGAACTAGCTTATCATTAGGATAACAACTGTATATAAATAAAAAAGTGTGATAGTACATTGCTAATTGGACAGGAGTTATGATACACTTGCTTCCTTCAAGACACATAAACACATCTTTTCATACTGCTGCCCCTGCTGCATCATAGGGCAGTGTAACAGACTCAGAGAAAAGCTCTATCTGCGCTCTTCTGTCGTTGTGATTGACAGGGGAGACTCATAGAGAGCATGACTAATTTTGTTCTCTTGCCTCCTGACATGCTGTTCTTTGCTAAATAAAAATTGGCATTGGCAATCTGCCCTGGAACAAAACACCTCACTGATCACACCACCCTGTCATCGGTTCTCTCCTAGAACAGAACACCCCATCATCTTTTGCTCCTCACTGCAGTAAATAGTACAGAGGTTTATTCTGCAGAAAACATATCTTTAAGAATAGAATAAATATATCGATCCAGGTTCAAGTTGGTTCGAAAAGTTCTGGTGTGGCCATGATGCTATTTTGGAAGTGCCTGAGGCTGACGAAAGTACATAGAGTTGATATTCAATCTTTTGTCGCTTACTTTGGCTAACGTAATGTGTGTTTTTTTTCTGCAGAGCTTGTGTGGTTTTGGGAGTGGTGTTTATCCTGTCTGCGCTAACCATCCTGGTTAAGGCTATCCATGCTCTTGCCACCAGAGTGCTCCCTGAAGTGGTAAGAAATGGATCCTTTGATGGAAGTGTTCTGTATTTTACATGTTAAACAATCACACTGGTGATACCAGGGTATGCTTGTCTTCTCACACCTGAAGACCCGAACATCTGAAATTTGTCAGACTGTAGCTGTAGACTGTAGACTACACTGTAGCTGTAGACTGTAGACTACACTGTAGCTGTAGACTTTGGCTCTAGGCTGTAGCTGAAGACTGTAGATGGTAGCTGTAGGCTACATTGTAGCTGTAGACTGTAGCTGTAGACTACACCGTAGCTATAGACTGTAGACTATAGCTGTAGACTACACTGTAGTTGTAGATTGTAGTTGTAGTGGTGGACTGTAGCTGTAGACTTTAACTGTAGACTACTCTATAGCTGTAGACTGTAGCTGTAAACTGAAGCTGTAGACTGTAGACTGTTGCTGCAGACTATGCTGTAGCTGTAGACTTTAGCTGTATGCTGTAGACCACACTATAGCTGTAGACTGTGCTGTAGCTGTAGACTGTAGGTGCAGACTACACTGTAGCTGTAGATTGTAGCTGTAGACTACGCTGTAGCTGTAGACTATAGCTGTAGAGTGTAGCTGTAGACTACACTGTAGCTGTAGATTGTAGCTGTAGACTACACTGTAGCTGTAGACTATAGCTATAGACTATAGCTGTAGAGTGTAGCTGTAGACTACACTGTAGCTGTAGATTGTAGCTGTAGACTACACTGTAGCTGTAGACTATAGCTATAGATTGTAGCTGTAGACTGTAGCTGTAGACTATAGCTGTAGAGTGGAGCTGTAGACTACAATGTAGCTGTAGACTATAGCTATAGATTGTAGCTGTAGACTGTAGCTGTAGACTATAGCTGTAGAGTGGAGCTGTAGACTACAATGTAGCTGTAGACTATAGCTATAGATTGTAGCTGTAGACTATAGCTGTAGATTGTAGCTGTAGACTATAGCTGTAGATTGTAGCTGGGGACTACACTGTAGCTGTAGACTATAGCTATAGATTGTAGCTGTAGACTATAGCTGTAGATTGTAGCTGTAGACTATAGCTATAGATTGTAGCTGTAGACTATAGCTGTAGATTGTAGCTGTAGACTATAGCTGTAGAGTGGAGCTGTAGACTACACTGTAGATGTAGATTGTAGCTGTAGACTATAGCTGTAGAGTGTAACTGTAGACTACACTGTAGCTGTAGACTGTAGCTGTAGACTATGCTGTAGCTGTAGACTACACTGTAGCTGTAGATTGTAGCTGTAGACTATGCTGTAGCTGTAGATTGTAGCTGTAGACTATGCTGTAGCTGTAGACTATAGCTGTAGATTGTAGCTGGGGACTACACTGTAGCTGTAGACTATAGCTATAGATTGTAACTGTAGACTATAGCTGTAGATTGTAGTTGTAGACTATAGCTGTAGAGTGGAGCTGTAGACTACACTGTAGCTGTAGATTGTAGCTGTAGACTATAGCTGTAGAGTGTAACTGTAGACTACACTGTAGCTGTAGACTGTAGCTGTAGACTATGCTGTAGCTGTAGATTGTAGCTGTAGACTATAGCTGTAGAGTGTAACTGTAGACTACACTGTAGCTGTAGACTGTAGCTGTAGACTATGCTGTAGCTGTAGATTGTAGCTGTAGACTATGCTGTAGCTGTAGACTGTAGCTGTAGACTATGCTGTAGCTGTAGATTGTAGCTGTAGACTATGCTGTAGCTGTAGACTATAGCTGTAGATTGTAGCTGTAGCTGTAGACTATAGCTGTAGATTACACTGTAGCTGTAGATTGTAGCTGTAGACTATGCTGTAGCTGTAGACTATAGCTGTAGATTGTAGCTGTAGCTGTAGACTATAGCTGTAGAGTGTAGCTGTAGACTATGCTGTAGCTGTAGACTATAGCTGTAGATGACACTGTAGCTGTAGATTGTAGCTGTAGACTATGCTGTAGCTGTAGACTATAGCTGTAGAGTGTAGCTGTAGACTGTAAAGTGTAGCTGTAGAGTGTAGACTGTAGACTAAAGAGTGTAGTCACTGTAGCTGTAGAGAATAGATTGTAGCTGTAGACTATAGAGTGTAGCTGTAAAGTGTAGCTGTAGCCTGTACCTGTAGACTGTAGAGTGTAGCTGCAGACTGTAGAGTGTACCTGTAGACTGTAGAGTATAGCTGTAAACTGTAGCTGTAGAGTGTAGCTGTAGACTGTAGAGTGTACCTGTAGACTGTAGAGTATAGCTGTAAACTGTAGCTGTAGACTGTACCTGTAGACTGTAGAGTGTACCTGTAGACTGTAGAGTGTAGCTGTAAACTGTAGCTGTAGAGTGTAGCTGTAGACTGTAGAGTGTACCTGTAGACTGTAGAGTATAGCTGTAAACTGTAGCTGTAGAGTGTAGCTGTAGACTGTAGAGTGTACCTGTAGACTGTAGAGTGTAGCTGTAGACTGTAGAGTGTACCTGTAGACTGTAGAGTGTACCTGTAGACTGTAGAGTATAGCTGTAAACTGTAGCTGTAGAGTGTACCTGTAGACTGTAGAGTGTACCTGTAGACTGTAGAGTGTACCTGTAGACTGTAGAGTATAGCTGTAAACTGTAGCTGTAGAGTGTAGCTGTAGACTGTAGAGTGTACCTGTAGACTGTAGAGTATAGCTGTAAACTGTAGCTGTAGAGTGTAGCTGTAGACTGTAGAGTGTACCTGTAGACTGTAGAGTGTAGCTGTAGACTGTAGAGTGTACCTGTAGACTGTAGAGTATAGCTGTAAACTGTAGCTGTAGACTGTACCTGTAGACAATAGAGTGTATCTGTTTACTTTAGCTGTAGATTACTTTAGCCATAGACTACACTGTAGCTGTAAAGAATAGACTGTAGCTGTAGACTACAGAGTATAGCTGCAGACTGTACCTGTAGAGTGTATCTGTATACTTTAGCTGTAGATTTTAGCTATAGACTACACTGTAGCTGTAGAGTGTACCTGTAGACTGTAGCGTATATCATATATTTTAGCTGTAGATTTTAGCTATAGACTACACTGTAGCTGTAGACTATAGCTGTAGATTGAAGCTGTATACTTTAGCTGTAGATTTTAGCTACAGACTACACTGTAGCTGTAGAGTACACTGTTTGGGCTTCTGTATAATATCTATAGAGTGGCAGCAGGATTTATGAAAAAGAAGTCCAGTCTGTGCATGAGTAAGAAAAAGATTGATGGGATTGATGAAAATCCTGTTGCTAAGTCCCTTTACGCAGTATATGATTGATGAGGAGTTTACACTGCTGCCTTCTCCTCTGTTCCGCACTTTCCATTGTGAATCCTCTGTGCCTTGGTCTTGCTGGCTAGACTCTTTTCAGACTGCTAACCCATTGCCTTGGGCTGAAGGGATGCCATGTGTATATTTTTAGGGCCTGCAACAGTATTGCTGAAGCTTCTATTAACTGCTTAGATGCTCTCTTTTTTTTTCTCCTGCAAGGTGTAATCCCCAGATGAATTATCTCCCAAGAGTGTCATTAGCAACCAGGTGTCTACCAGCATGTCTAGATCATTCAGATCATGGTACATAGTAGTAAACCAAAGTTTTTGAAAAAGGTTAACCTGATACTGTAACTGGTTATCAAACTGTGATCTAGCTACAGCTGAATTTGTTGTACATTTAGCTGTTAACAGGCTATTAATAATGCTCTTTGTACTGCTGACAAACCTGAGCAACGTTACAAGACGCGACAGCAACAGGGACATGAGAATTGTAGCCATTATTCTTATAAAACTAGACATCAGAAACTCCAGGCCTGAGGTCAAGGTTGGCCTGAGGTCATGCCAGTGTTGTTGTACACACTGTTACTTTGCAAAGATGTGTCAATTTGCCTCCTTGTGAACTTTCAGTCAGTGCCAAGAACTTTTCCGGATACACTCATACATTTTCCTGTTCCTGGACCCAATTTACAATTGGACATTCATTTCTACTTTCCTTGGCTATGGTTGGTGTGGGTAAAGTTTTCTAAGCAGTGCCTCATGTACTGGATCTGAAAAAAATATTGTATATCTGTAGGGACCTCAGGGACCATGAAATGTCCAGTCATCCTCATAAATATGCAAATACAGCAGGGCTATTTCACTGTGCTATTCCATCTTTACAGCTTTTTAGCAGACCAGATTGCATTTTGCTTTCAGCACCAAATGACCTCCAATTGTTTTATCCAGAACCTTCTAATTCTCTTCTTTGCAGTTACTTTCCATCCTGGAAAACTCAGCAAACCTAGTACCTCTAGTACCTGACTCCACTATACCTACCCCATTTGGATCAACTGTTTAGCAAAGATGGCCTGGGAATTTACTCTACCTAACACACTACCTAATATTCATTTATTTATTAATCATTAACACTTCTATCCTGGTCAGGGCTGCAGTAGTTCCGGACTGTATACCAGAAAAACTGGACATGAGGCAGATATGCCCAATAGATTGGGATGCCTTTCCATAATTAACCTTAGGAGACAAGGTTAAGCCACTACGTCTACAGGCATGTCTTCTGGGAGGTTGGAAGGAACCACTGATGCACCAATATGGTTGTAGTTATTATAATTCTTAAATACATTTACCTCCTGGAAATCTTGAAAATTATTATTCCCTAAAGAAGCAAGATATTTTGACATGTTTGGGCATGTAAGTGTTGGCACTTCTGTTTTAATGTATGTCGACTAATCAGTAAGTCCTAACTGAATTATTGTCCTGCACTGGAACAGGTCACAAACCAATCACACAACTCATTAATAAACTAGACCAGTGGTCCAGGAACTGTACCCCTTGAGCCTTGCTCAGTTTTGGGTAACACTAAACTGTTCTAGTTGCTGAGCAACTTAAGGCCAGAGTTTTCCTTAAGGAGCACTTACTTGTTCAAAAGAGCAGCTGTATTAGACAGGGATGTTCTTCCAAAGTTCTTAACACACTAGTGCATCATGCAAAGGATGAGCCATCCTGCTGTACCTTTTTCTACATGGATATGGATCCTATACTATGATATCAGGCTTCTTTGAGACACCTGTCCTAGCCATAGCACTTGCGGGTCAACTGGACCTTCTGAGAGTCAAGCAGCAGCACCAGGAACTTCCCCCTGATTGAAGGTGACTTAGCAAACTAGGATTTAGATGAGTTCTCGCAAGGTCTTGCCATTCTTTTATGAGTCCTGATCCATGTTTCCCTGTTTCCCTTAAACGTGCCCTGACTATTTTGCTTCTCTTTTGGATTATCCTTGTTTAGTCCACTGCCTTGCTAAAAATGTACAATTTCTTTTTTGTCATAAAACCAGTTACTAAATGGCTACTCTCAGTTACCAGAGAATATTGGCTCCCACTAGAGCTGTATCATCCCAGGGGATAAAGATCTCAGGAACAGACCCAGAACCTGAGAGTCTCTCACACAATCTGACAGTTGGTTTGGGAATCTCTGAAAATCCCAGAGGAAGAGCTGTAATCCATGAGACGGAGAAGTCTGAACTGAACTTTTTAGCTTGTTGATGAGATAAATGAGTGAATGAGTAAATGTATGGCTGTATTACAGCTTGTGCACTTACCATATCAAGACAAGGACATAGGGGATAGACCAAGGTCCAATTAAATAAAACTCTGCGTCTGGGTAAGCAACATGACTGAATAGTGACAAAAATCACTTTTTAATGATTACTGATTACAAATAATTTAGAATAATTATAATGTTTTGGGTTTTTTCCCCACTCAACCCCACTCCCACAACAATCCTGACAATACCTTTTTTTGATTGTACAAAACCGTGATCATTCTAACATACTTAACTGGTTCCCAAAATATAAAGAAGTTAGCGATTTAAACCTCAGTGACTCCGGCCAAGAAAAAGAGCAGTTACTGAAGATGAATGAATGCAGTTGTTTTTGTGCAGAACCTAATGAGCAGATTCTACATTCCCATGTTAATGAATCTGGCCTTTATTTGTCAAATGCTTGTATTAAAAGTAAAATCCTCCTACTCCTGAGACTTTTTTTGTCCTGATTACCAGCTCTGCTCTAAAGAGATCAGACATGAGAAGGGGGACAATGCCTTCATTCACCGTTGTGTTTTCATCATTGAACGAGAAAGAAAAAAAAAGAAAAGAAACTCTCCCCTCTCTGAGCTGCATTCAGTTAACCAGCATCACATGATTCAGTCCAAATCAGTAAGATATTTATAACAATCAGCATCATTTTCTTTTAATTAAAGACTTCCCAGACAAATCATTTAAACATTCACTTTCCTAATAAAAAAAAAAGATTTGCCAAGACGTCAGAAGAGAAAGAAGTGACAGAACACAGCTGAGGTGTGAAGTGAGATGAGACAGCGTCACAGGGTGAAGTGGGAAACCAGGGACGGGTGTGTGCATGCTGCGAATCAGCTCACTCCTCTGTTGCCAGGCAATTCGGGCTGCTTGGCAACATAAGGAGGGAAGAGAGCTCGGTTATTCCCCACCTCCAACACACACACACACACACACGTGTTCACACACACACACATAAATACACAAACACACATTCTGCGCTTTACTTACCCCATGCTGAAATTTAACCGAGTTAGTAGAACAGAAGAATGTGAGAGAAACTGGAGACAAAAGTGTGTGTGTGTGTGTAAGTGTGTGTGGTGATGTTTTAATCAGGACTCTGGCTGCTCTCTAGAGGACCTGAGCTCCTGCTCTGGCCTGTGAAGCTGCATTTGGCACATACAAGCACCTGTTAAAAATAGATCTGATATTTTTTTTTTGCTGCCTTCATCTGCTACTGATGTCACACACACACACAAACTTTCTCCCTTTCATCCTTGTGCTCTATACACTTCCAAGCTGTTCTTCACCTTTTTTCCTCGTCTTTCACCAACACACATCCATTCATCCACATACTCAATCTTTTTTTTCTTCTCGCCACAACCCTTTCTCATTTCCACACACTTTTACACACACACTTTGACGTTTTGCTGTCTTACACAAACACAATCTGTCTATACCCCTCGCTCATCCTCTCTTTCTCTTTTCCCCAATGAACATCTTGTCACAGACACACAATCCTCCTGTCTCACATCTGCTCACACAGACGAAACCTAGCTGAGTAACAAAATGTTAAGGATATTCAGTCAGGGGTGTGTATGCCGAATTCTGACTCCTGTAAAGTGTGTGTGTGTGTATGTGTATGTGTGTGCAAAATCATGTGGTGATTGATGTGCTTTTGTTTGTTAGGGTGTGTGTGTTTATGTGGATGTTTGTATAATGCTACGAGCATGCTGATTATTAAAGATCCCAGCATCTGTTGGAAACTGCTCTTGATGGGATGGAATACAGATTTGGGTAGGAAAGGCGCGGGAGGGGGAGGGACAGGGTTGAGGGGCAGGGAAAGGGGGAGGGGTTTCTACATCACACTCATACTCAAATTTCAGTATTAAATAATATAGTCCGTAAGGCATGTTATATAATTTTGTGTTTGGACACACGCACACACACACACATTGTTAAACAAACCCATCCACCTTATCAGTTAATTATATTGAACAATGAACAGTTTGTTTAAACTGGATGTGTTTTCTTTTTGCTTATTATAAAGTTTTAGTTTAAAGCTAGTGGTGTTTGTGTGTGTGTGTGTGTGTTAATATATTTACTCAGCCATGAGTCTGACTTAAGAGTGAACAAATATTCCATTTTCGAGTGGCTGTGTTAAAAAAACAAAACAAAAAAAAAACAGGGTACAGTATCAGGTGCAGTACTGAGGCTCTGATCAGGTTATGAGAACAGAACAGAGCCCTATAGGGAACAGTAAAGCTTTTTAGGAGTTTATTTGTTCTTTCCTCTGAAGACAACATGCCCATGAGCGTGTGTGTGTGTTTGATCACCGTCTTACAAAAAAAAAACTCATAAAAAAGATAAACATCCACAACGTATGTTCGATATAGAATCCTCTTTTACAGTAATACCAAGCGAGGTAATGGGAGTGTGTCTCAGTGTGTGTTGATCAACACCTCCATGCAATAATGATTAAAACTCTCTCTCAATGAGCTCCACCTATCTAAATATAAAGTGCTTGTTCAGTTTATTCAAAACAAATGAACTGGAAAAAAAAACATACAGGCATCATGGCTTCCTGATCCTGGTTTAGTTTCCCTTGGTTACAGTGGCTTATTGGTAGCATGTTTGTTTCACACCTCCGGGGCTGAGCACCCTGCGTCCACACTGTGTGTGAGGTGTTTCCATGCTTTGGGGTCACTCACACATGCTCCCTGTACACGTGTTGGTTTTCAAATTTGGACATTTTCATTGCAGTTGAGTATAAAGTCAGGATGTTGCATCAAGTACAAATGGTCTGATGTTCGAAAACAGGATCTCACGGTCATACATCCACCACCATGCTTCACTTTTTGTAATTTAATGCTGATTATTTGCTTTGTCTGTCCACTTAACAATATACCAAAAGACTCTTTTGGCTAACATTGGTTTCTACTTTGCTACTCTTCCAAAAATACTCACCGGTTTCCTCCCTCTGTACAAACACATACCTGTAGGCTGAGTGGCATCTCTAAATTATCCGTAGTGTATGCAACCATTGTTGCCTTGGAATCGCTCACAAGTCTACATTTAGATATTTTCAGCAAAGCTGCAAACCAAAACCATTCCAGCTATGTTATGTCCTATGGTGGTCTTTTCTATTAAAAGCTTGAGACGATGTGAGGAAGAAACCTTGAGAGGAACCGTTTATGAATTTCCCTGTCTACTATATGCAAGGAAGTGTCATTAGTAATGTAACCAGGAAATTATTTCTGGTTTTAACGTATGGTACCATTCACAGCAATCCCATATCTCTAGGCTGTCCATGTGGGCACGTCCTCTGAAGTAGTGAGCAAGTTAGCAGCCTCCAGTTCCAACTGATGAGACTCCAGAGCAGATGTAGGGCATCAGGAGTCAGAAGGGGTCAGGATCACCGGTATCTCAGGAATAGAGAGAGAGAGAGAGAGAGAGAGAGAAAGAGAGAGAGAGAGAGAGAGAGATTATTAGGTATTAGTCACACATTGTACATCAGTGATGTTCACTTTATTATTCCTTTATTCAAAGCATCAATCAAAACTAATATGGGATTTTTTGACGACCTGTTTTTTTTTTTTGTTTTTTTTTAAATTTTATTTTATATACATATTGCAGAGATTACCGCATTGAGACACTTGTGGAGACAGTGGAGAGATTTATTTCTGATGTACTTCCTTTAGTCTTCTCAAATATTTGACTTTCATTTTTCACTCCTTTTTTAATACTGCATAATCGACATATATTTGTTTTGAAGTCAGGTTGATTTATCCATTTGTACACTATATTGCCAGAAGTTTCCTCCACCTCTCCAAATCAGGATTTCAGGTGTTGTTTTTCAGGGATTGGGCTCGGCCTCTTAGTCCCAGTGAAAGGAACTCTTAATGCTTCACCATACTAACACATTTTGGACAATGTCATGCTCCCATCTTTGTGGGAACAGTTTGGGGATGACCCCTTCCTGTTCCAACATGACTGCACACCAGTGCACAAAGCAAGGTCCATAAAGACATGGATGAGTGAGTTTGGTGTGGAGGAACTGCACAGAGTCCTGACCTCAACCCGATAGAACACCTTTGGGATGAATTAGAGCGGAGACTGCAAGCCAGACCTTCTCGTCCAACATCAGTGCCTGACCTCACAAATGCGCTTCAAGAGGAATGGTCAAAAATTCCCATAAACACACTCCTAAACCTTGTGGAAAGCCTTCCCAGAAGAGTTGAAGCTGTTATAGCTGCAAAGGGTGGGCCAACTCCATACTGCATTCATGTGCATGTAAAGACAGATGTCCTAAAACTTTTGGCAATATAGTGTATATTAATGTTTGTTAAGATTTGTAATTTGAGTTATTAGCATAGCTACCGTTCGGTCGTTTGGTTCCTCAGTGTGTCGCTTTCTTTTCATAGGTGACTTGCACTTACACAAAAGTGTTCCTCTGTGTTTCATTCCAGTGCTACAGTATACATCTTAGGCCCTATAGATTGATGTGCTTAAACCTTCTGGGTCATTTCTCTATCTGGACGTCATGATTTACAATTTAAAGCTTTAACTGCTGGATAAATGCATGAGGCATTATTTGAAAGTGGAGATCAGGGGTCTGTAGACAGCAAGTTCTCTTATAAGTGTTGCAAGAGGGATAAACTCTTGTTTTTTTTGTTACCGGGTTGCATCCTAAATCACCACGCCTCTGGGGTTTTATTTTTAAATTACTTTTGCTTGGCAGCTTCAAAGAGTTTTCGGATTCTGCAGATTCATCACACTGGGTTTATTGACATATATTGCATGTTTATGTTGTGTGTGTGTGTTTGTGAAAGAGAGAGAGAGAGAGAGAGAGAAAGAAAGAAAAGTGCTGTGTTTCAATAACCGTAACCTTGCAGCGCTGCAGTATTTCTTGCCTACAAGGCTGGCATGCAGTATTAATGATTTGGCTAAGATTAAGAATGCAGCTTTTCTCATCTCTCTCCCCATCGCTCATCTTTCACCCCTCTCTCTCTCCCTCTCTCTCTCATTTTCACTCTCCCCCTCTCCACCCTTCTGTCAACATCCATCTGTGCATCGCATCTCTCTCTTCTTCTCTTCTCTCTCTCAGGACGACTTCCTCTACAGCGTGTCGGTGCTCAGCGGCCTGGTGTGCACAATTCTGGCTGTGCTGAAGTGCATGCTGGGTAAAGTGCTAACCAGCAGGGCACTCATCACTGACGGTATGTTTTAATTACTGCGTCATTCGCATCTGCGTCACTTCTCTAGCCACGCCCATTTCTCTCTCGAGCAAAACCTGCACGGTGTAACAGAATCAGAGAATTAGACATGCAGAAGGGATATTAAAAAAAACAACCAAAAAAACGGCATTATGTTATGAGTGAATCTTGGACATAAAAAGAGGGACGGATGTACTCAGACGGAATACTGATAACAATTAGGCTTCGGGATTCAAACAACGCTCCAAGAAAACATTCCCCACAGTATTACACCAACGCCAGCTTGAATGATAGACACAAGACAGGTCCAACATGCCAAATTCTGACCACCTGCTATGTTGATGATGTTCTAATCGTCTGCCCAGTTTGATGAACCTGTGCTCACTGTAGACTCAGACTCTTGTTCTTGGCTGACAGAAGTGAAGCCCTACGTGGTCTTCTGCCTCTGCAGCCCTTTAATTAGCGCTCTTGTCTTGTATCTGCATGATTTTATGCATTGCTCCATGGGCACCTAATTGCCTGATTGAATAATTGCATGAACGTGCAGGTGCACAAGGTGAATGCGATCGTGAACGCGCTCTTACACTGATCATGTTGTTTAAAATAATACATAAAATGGTGAAATCTTTGGTTACATTTTGCATTTTCTTTGAATAAAATTGACTAAAATTGAATTTTATTTTATTGAGAGTAAAACTGACAAAAATGAATGAATGTGGCACAGTGATTTCAAGACAAAATGCAGTAAAGTGGAGCAACTACAGTAATTCATGTATTTCTAATCAAACATCACATGTACATTCATATAAATCAAATTCACATTTCTAAAGATGTACAAATATGATTAATCAATAAATTATTAACCCGACAACATGAACAAATCTACACTATATTGCCAGAAGTTTTGGGACACTCCTTCAAATCACTGAATTCAGGTGATGTTTTTCAGGGGTTGAGCTCGGCCCCTTAGTTCCATTGAAAGGAACTCTTAATGCTTCAGCATACCAAGACATTTTGGACAATTTCATGCTCCCAACTTTGTGGGAACAGTCTGGGGAAGATCCCTTCCTGTTCCAACATGACTGCACACCAGTTACACAAAGCAAGGTCCATAAAGTTGCCTTGTCACATATATATTACTGCACAGTGAAATTCTTTCTACGCATATCCCATCCTTGGGGGTTAGGTTAAGCGCAGGGTCAGCCATGATACATCACCCCTGGAGCAGGTAGGGTTAAGGGCCTTGCTCAGGGACCCAAGAGCGGCAGCTTGGCAATGCTTGGCAGGAAGAGTCAAAATTTCCCATACACACACTACTAAACCTTGTGGAAAGCCTTTCCAGAAGAGTTGAAGCTGTTATAGCTGCAAAGCGTGGGCCAACTCCATATTACATTCATGTGCATTTAAAGACAGACGTCCCAAAACTTTTGCAATATGGTTTATATACAAAACAAACCATCATGATTCATTCCAAATAAAAAAACAACCAAATTGTAAAAATAATTTAAACACATTGTGTTTGTTGTTTAAAAAAGATCGATAGCTTATACGCTCTACTGAGTCACTGAGGAAAGTTCAACAAAGTTCGATCAAAATTCTACACATGCAGTATAAACATATGCAGAAGACTTTTCAGAGTTATGTTAACGCACTCAACACATGGCAGAATGTTATCTTCATTTTAACTTCACCAATTTCACAGCCCCTCTGCACTGTGTAGAGCAAACACAGACGCACAGACCTGCAAAAGCTGACTAACATGCACCTAAATTCAGCAGCAGAGTGTGAAATTTAACACCTGCGCTGAAAAATTTCCTCCTAACACAGTCCATCATTACGCACCTTTTACTGCGCCGGTGACAAGTCCTTCCTGAGAATTAGATCAGAATAAAAGATAGGAGAAGGCTATAAATAATAAAAATGCATTAGACCAGAGTGGGCTAGAATTCCGATTGGTGTTGATTCATATTCTATAACAGCGTAGTTCTGCCTGCAAGGCAAATGACATGTTTATATTAATGCAATTGTTTGTAGACTGTCTTCATCAGACTAAACAGCTTACGAATGGCTAAAGACTTCTCAAAAAACAAACATATTTTCCAAACATTTCCAGCTGCTGTGATGTTAAGCATTATCTTATCACATCCAAGTTGTAATCAGTTGTAATTGTAATGTGCCACCAACTATATTACTGTTCTGCTTGTTTGTTTACCTGCAGGCTTTAACTCACTGGTAGGCGGAGTCATGGGTTTCTCTATCCTCATCAGTGCTGAAGTGTTTAAGCACAACCCGAAGGTTTGGTATTTGGACGGTGCCATTGGTGTGCTGATTGGACTCATCATCCTCGCTTATGGCATCAAGTGAGATTTTCGAGATTACTCACAATCGCAAAGATGCACTAAGATGAGTTTTGAGTGTAAGGTTTATTTGTCTTAACAGTATACAAGCTGTTATTAGCTATTGTTAGTTGTTATTACAGTTATTAAATATAACTGAACTCTGGAACACCTTCGGGATGAACTGGAATCAGACCCCAGGTCTCCTCTCCCAACATCAATGCATCAGTGATTTCTGACCAATCTTAAGAACG